>NC_038254.2:23621842-23765358 GCF_000004515.6 Glycine max
GTATAGGAAGTTACCATGGTGAAAACGGCGCTTACGAAGAAGGAAGATATTGTCTGGGTAGACGTCACAAGGATTACCTTGATAAGTCTGATAATTGGTTCAACAAGGAACCCAGAGAGAAACTCTCACCAAATTTTATGAAAATGCCAAAAGTTTTTTTATTCAAAACAAAAACCAATACTTATAGTGTAGCTGAACAAAAAGATAAAAATAGACATGGGCCTTCTAAACAGTTTGGGCCAAAATTAGAATAAAAATAAATTATAACTAAAAATTTATTTAACTTGAGCCTTCAAATTAGTTTGGGCCTTCAGCAACAATTAATAGTCTTAATAGTGTCTCTGCCTCTGGGCCTTCATCCTTCTCCACTTGGGCCTTCATCCTTCTCCACTTGGGCCTTTAGCCTGTATTAGGCCAGTTTCATGATTCTCATCATATCATCCTGTAATTTCATACATTATAAACATGTAAATACCTTTTTGTGCAGGGTAGGAAAAATAAACTACAGTAATGAGAAAAGAGGTAAGATGCAACTAGAGAGAGGAGAATGAAATACCCTCCAAACTAAATAAAACATTGGATAGGAAAAAATAGAAATGAGAGAGTGCATTAGAACCTAAAAGAAGGATTTAGAAGTAGACAAACTGGAAGAATACAACTCAAACCCTCTTGTCTAAATTAGCAGAGAAATTAATAGGACCTAATAAAATCCCAAGGGCTTGTATTGACTAGCTTATTTATCACTCGAGTGTTTGTGAGTTGTGAAAGTAAACTTCCAAATAAAATTAGGATGTTGACCAAAAGCAACATTTATTATGATTGACTTAGGCAAAGTAAAGTAGAGGGTTGATAGAGATGTAAAGCTTCAAACAAAGGAATGACACAAAATTGGTTTAAAAAATTTGAGATTTTTTTTCTATTTCTAGTTAAACATTGTTACTTATATTGAATGATAGTTTATTTTTGAAGTTGATAAAAGTTAATTTGACATTTATTTTCAGCCATTTTCTCATGCAGGCTTCTATCTAAAATTTCTTACTACTTTTCTAGTGGACCATTTTTGAGGATTTGGATTAAGACAGGATATGATCCACTCAAAGATCCTAATTCTCGAATGTAAGTCATCTCCTAATTTCTAAATAATCTTGTGGATTTTTTATTCATACATTTGCACTAAAAAAGTGTTTGGTTGCTGTGATAAATATATTTCTAATGTATTGTTCAGTTTGGAAATATTATTTAACTACTAGTATGTCATGGTATCATGTAATTCCTTTGTACCTTTCAATTTACAGGTAACACTGTAACAATAAAAGAGGTAGATCTAGAACGGGGATCATGATGATTTTAGAAGCCTGTCTAATTTTTATCATTATCAACCAAGAATCATAGAGTTGATGACCATCTTAAAATGCACCACAGAACCGACCTAGAAATCCTATTTTTAAGTGAATGACAACATCATTAATTACCATAATCCAACCAAAAATATTATCTAATCAGTGGATACATCATTATCTAATAATTAATTACCAGAATTTAATTTAGAAATACTGATAACGTAAAAAATATATATATTATTGTCTAATAATTGATTATTATATATAATAAGATTGTTGATTTTTTTTTTTTAACAAAAACTTTAAATATCATAACCATAGTGACTTTTTTTATACTAGAACCATAGTCATCTTTAATTAGTTGTTAATGTAAAATTTAGACTCGTCTATTAATTAACATATGGGTGTTTCTACAGTGGAGACGTTTTGCACCGGTGAACTAGTTAATTTTACCTATAATAACAGGTCAATTATCATTAACATATAATTATTAAAAAATAAAATTTAAAATAATTAAGTAATTACCAATTAATTAAAAGTTTTAATTGCTTTAATCTAAATAGTTTTTCTCTTTCATTTTCTGTGCAACCAACAATAGCTCCTCCGACAATGACAACGACTTCATCTTCTCCCCATCGATGCCACAGCCACGGGATATACTCCGCTGCTTTTCTTTTATTTTTTTGGGTTTCTCAACAAAATCTTAATCGGTGGATATACAACAACTCCCAGCACACAAAAACGCACACCTAGAAAAACAATGCAAGGAAATTGAAACCCTTGGACAACCCCTTTCATCTTCTTCATCAAATCAGAGAGCAATAACAGAAATTAAAAATCCTTGCACAACCCCTTTCATCTTCTTCATCGAATCAGAGAGAAATAAGACAACCCACTAGATAGGAACAAACCAAAACGTGCGGCAACACCCCCCCCCCCCCCCCCCCCCCCCCCCCCGTAAAAAAAAAAAAAAAAAGAATGTAGTTTTTTGGGTGGTGGGGTGGGTGACCAGAAAAGAGATCGATATGAGTAGACCACTACACTCAGTGTCGATGACCTTCTCATTGTCAAAGGTAGTAATTTAGGAGAGCATCCCATATCTGAGTGTAGTAGGGATGGCGAGAGGGCAGGGCAGGTCAGGGATGATTATGGCTCTGCCCGTCCCTATCCCCACAAAAGGCGAGGTGGATACGGGTTCAAGTACAAAATATGTGGGTTTAAAATTTTAATACCCATACCCATCAGTTTTTTTATCGAGTTTGGGTACCCACTACAACTTTTTTATAATTTTAATTTACTAATATATTTGTAAATAAATTAGATATTAAGTTTTTAGTTATATTTTAATTCAAATAATATATAAATATAATGAATAACAAAGAAATTAAAGATAAAAAATTAAAAATTCAATTATATTTTTAGTTAAATGTATATTTTTAAGTTTGTTACTTGATTATTTAACTACTAAGCTAATTGATTTATATTTTGTAAAATTATAACAATATAATATATATATATATATATATATATATATATATATATATAATGGTGGCGGGATCGAGTATAATTTGATATTCATCTCCATCACCGCTTGTAAAGTTCGAATAATACCTGTACCCATACTTATACCTGGTCAAAACGAGTATTCTTCATCAAAGTCGAGGTGGATTCGAGGTGGTACACACATGTATGGGGTTATTTGTCCTACCTAGGGTGGAGTGGATCCCAAATCTAAAAAAAGAAAGGTAACAAGAAAGAAGGGGAGAACATAGAGGGAGGAACGTTGGTGCAGATCTAGGAAAACACCAAAGGAGGAGGGGTAGTTTTATTCACTCTTGTGGTGGTTTTGTTAGTGAGGAAGAAACAAAATAATAAATCAAAAGGTGTGGTTTTGGAGAGGCCTGAAGTGGAAAGTGGTGTTGCAGTTGTGAAATGTGAGAGGTGAAGATGAGGAAGATGGACTCATGAAGGAGGTGAACATGACTAGAAAGTTGGTTATCTGGAATGATGGAGGCAACGATATAGTGTTGGTTTGTGGAGGAATTAGGTTATTAGCGTTAAGTAAAAAGATTAATTTTAATTCTCAAAAAATATTTACATATATAAAAGAAATTATATGTTAACCGGTTGGAGACCTTCTATTGTAGGTAAAAAGATTAATTTTATGTCTTATATATTTAACACACTTTTTCACATGCAATATTCTTTTAGGAACCAGGTACATTGAAATGTTAAGCGCAGTTAAAATACAAAAATACAATTCAAGTCTTAATAATTACATTCAATAGAGTTCAACCTAATTTAGCAAGGAGTTTGGAAAGATAGTTTGAGGTTTTCATAATTTCATTAATAGCTGCATAGTAGGAATTAATAACAAATTAATGAATTTAAAAATTCATACAAGATTGCATTCGATCCATTTCTAGTAACTAAACATTTTTTACATCTTGTACTTGTACTTGTGTCAGGTTTATCATTGTGCTTTCCAAAGCTTATAATGTGACAAAGAACATAAGATATTACACATGATTCACCATGACATATCTAAGGACAACTCTAGCTAGCATGTGATACCCCCTTGGGCACCACCATGCAAACAAGGATGTTTTGGAAGGGTTACATGGTGAGAAAGAGATTTTCAACCCTTGATCTCTTTAATTTTAATTGATGGTTAATATTTTTTTTCCCTTTTACTCTTTAATTTTCCTTTTCCTTTCACTTTTTTTTTTTACCAAAATACCCATCTCTCTTAGAACACCTAAAACCCTAACTTTGTGGTGGTAGGAGGAGCAGATGCGCTCCTCAGTCCCCCACCTAGCAACTACATTGCGCCCCACCACCGCCACCAATAGCCTATGGCGGCGACACCACTACGACCACCACAACAAGGACACTGAAGGAAGTCAATGTACCACCACAACCACCATGGTAACAACTTTGAAGGAAGACATTGGGGGCAAAAATAAAGCACAACGGCACAACAAAAACCATAATCCTTCTATCTAAAAATATTTTGTGACCCCCTCTCCCTTTCTCATCTAGAAAATGCAATAATTGATATGAGATTCACAACCATTCAAAACCATTAGATCTGATATTTCAAGGAAGGAGATGGAGAGTGTGAGACAAAAGAAATTTGTGCATGCAATGGTGGAGCTTTCAAACCCTTACTTTTTTACTCCATTCTTTGACCCAGACAGAAGATCTAAAGCCATTTTGCTTTATTTTTTATTTTTATTGTCTTGAAGATTGTTTCGTGTATTTTTGTTGTTTTTTTTATCGGTTTCTTAAATCTGAACCTTATACTTCATTTTCATAAAGGAAATGGACATTGTTATAAATCTTAGTTTGAAGATATGAGTTTAGTCAAGCCTGGACTAAAAATGTTTTTCGTTTTACATAGATGTTTTTTATAGATATGTAATGTCTGTAATCTAGCCTTGTTTATATATTTAGATATGTATGGGTGGTGGTGTATGGTGGCATCTTCGATACCCACCACGCGTCCTCTTCCATGATAAGTGACCTCCAACATGTGCCCCACACAGTCACTACCTTCATAGAAGACATCATCCACTTCTTGCTCCTTAAACCTAATGTGTATCTCAGTTTGAATACTGCTCAAAGCCTTTGCATGCAGAAAAATGGATTAGAGTACCACTCACAAAAGGAAAACCAGAAATCCACCATCTTAGAATCTAGCCATGCCCATGATCTATATTTTATCCGCTCCACCACTAAATCCAAATCAAGGATTTCTTCTCCAAAAAAAAAAAATTGTTTTAGTGACACCATAGTGTCCAATAAACAGCCCACCAAATGGTCTTCATAACTTTCGACTTTTTCCTATGCATCCCTACACATTCATATTGATTAAAATGTTGAAAGATGTCCATGTGCTACATTGAAACAATTACCAACCATAGATAACATTGGTTGCAAATATTTGAAGCAAAATTGCAAGTAAACAAAGTGTGTTCCACAAACTTTTCCTGTTGCTGACAAAAATGACAAGTGAAAGCCAAATTTTGCATCATAATATTTCTTTTTCTGAGATTATCCAATGTAGGCAATCTATTAAGAGATAGCCTCCAAATGAATACAGCTATTGTTTTTGGAATAAACAATTTCCAAACAAGCCTATAGAAAAAAGAATCAAGAAGATAAAAAAAATAGGAGCCAAGGCATAGTATATGTCCTTGACAGTATATAACCCTATTGAGCCATTTTTCCAAAGCAATGTATCCCTCTATTGGGGATCCATAATCACCTTATAAATTTCATCCTTGAATTTTTCCATTAAATGTAATTCCCAACTAAACTAATTCCTTATCCATCTACAATTCCACCTCCAACAACCATTCTCGCAATAACCCACACCTCTTATAACCTCGTCCTTTTATTTTCTAGAATTCATGTATAATCTTCTATACCTAACTATCTATGGTGTCAAAAAGAATCCTCTTTGTGGCGTCCCCAAAATAATGACTGGTTTGATGGTAATAATCTAAATAACAAAAACCATGGTAATTTTTTTTTCTTTTCTTTTTCATTTCTTTCTCTTTTCACCATAACTAGGTTTAGAAGGAAAATCCTCACTATAGAGTCCTGAATGGCCAGTTCACAACTCTATTCGGAGTCAATTCTTTCTTACCGTTCATAATCTCTAAAACTAATTTTGTTGTTTCAAAGGAAGAATGTACCAGCCATTACTTTAGGTCGTCACGTGAAAATAAAAGAATAAAATACGGTCGATAAACTCTTTTACCAATAAAGTTGCAAATGATTTCTTCTCAAATAACAAGATTGATCATAAATACATTCATCATTTAAAGCTGTCCAAAATATGGGAGTTTTACAAAAGACCTAGTGTCATCCAGAGCAAAGGTGTCCATAGTGGTGGCTTCAGCCACATGTATACAATCATCAAATTCCTATACATCAGGTCTACCCATACAAAAACAAAAGAGTAAACCTAACAGTCAGTCCTAGATACACCCACCCTCAAAAGTATACAAAACTAATCCAAAGAGCTGTCCACTAGATGAAGAGCCTCCGCTGATCGCCATCTCCCCGGGCCACTATCCTCCGTAGAGTCTGCCTCAGATGCCGACATGACTTCCTCGGGAGAATCCACCTCAGAAGTGGATCCTCATCACCCTCTAGAAAGTCAAGGGCGTCCACAGCAGGCTCAGGAGGTAGCTCCTCCAGATCCTCCTCAGGGTCTTCCTCAGATGACGTTACTTCGATCACTTGGACGGGCTCCACTAGACGATATGGTGTAGGCGTGGGTAGTATCCACTCCACCGTGCGCTGAAGCGTCCATGCAGGTTCATCTGGATGCACCAAAGAAGTAGCCGTGAATCGAATGGTGCCCCGAAATCGGCACCTCGTGTTGCCTTCGAGGGTCTCCCAAGCTCCCTCTAGGCACTCCATCTCCACTCGATCAGGATTAGCTGTGCCGCCATCACGATCTACAAGAAGGAAAAGAAAGGGGTAGACTCTTTCACAAGAATCTAACTATGCCGCAACACAATTGTCTCATAACCACTACATGCAAGTAAAAGGGGTATTTAAGGCTTTTCATCTCTGGTAATCGATTACACAGCCTTGGTAATCGATTACCAGAGGCTAAACTCAATTACACAGCCTCAGGACATGAAATATGCAAAAATGTACTGTGTAATCGATTACACATACCTGGTAATCGATTACCAGTGACCCATCCTCTGTGTAATCGATTACACAGGCTGGTAATCGATTACCAGAGGCCTCCACAATGTTCCAGTCCCTTTCTAAGCCTGGTAATCGATTACACCCCTTGGTAATCAATTACCAGAAGCCCTCTTGGCTTCCTGACCTCGTTTTCAAGCCTGGTAATCGATTACACCCTTGGTAATCGATTACCAGAGACCATCTTAGCCTCCTGTCTTCATTTTTAAGCCTTGTAATCGATTACCCACTCTTGGTAATCAATTACCAGAGGCCACAACTCATCTATCACACAAATTCACAGCTGGCCAGCCACCACAAGCCTCCTTGCTTTGTGGTCTTTGTTCCTTTTATCTGTTGACTGCCAGGAGCTCGCCTGTTTAGGTACATCACAGGTTCTCACTGACCGACTATGCCCGGGTTGGGTCGGGATTGGTCAAGCTTGGTTTTGGGCAATAGCACCCCACCTGACGTCCCCAAGGTCTCCTGACCCCCGCGACATATCTCCAGGTACCACTCTGTGGTCAACGAGTAAAAGCAGGAAGTTTCACCCTTCTACACTTCCTCATCTCAAGCTTGTAGGATTTGGGGTACCCATCACATGTGGTACTAGGTGGCGGTCGGGCGATGGTGCACAACAAGTTTTCCACATCCACAAAGCACGCATAAACCCACCATCCCCTGTTGCCCACCTCCAACTGAGCTCACGTACTCCCACGTAGCCCATATCCTCGTTTCTCTCAACACCGGGTCCCCATCAATCCTCCCAAGCTTCCCAACATTCAAGTAACACAACATTCAAACAGCACAAGCTATCACAGCCAAGAAAACAGAGCAAGGCAGAAAACTCTGCCAAAACACCAACCAAAATCACAGTTTTCTCATTAAAGACCCCAGTAACAATTCCTTCGATCCAATTCGTTAACCGTTGGATCGATTCCAAAATTTTACTGGAAGTCTATAGTACATAAGCTACATTTTGACCGTTGGGATCTACTAGAAACATCCAGAACTCACTCTGCACTACTCTTTCCACAACCAGTCACACACAAGCATTTTTCTGTACAAGCAAAATCTGCTGCACCTATTTTGACAGCAAAATTCTGCATAAGTGCAGATTTCGAAAATCACACTTCCCCTCATCCAATCTTGCTCAAATCAATTCCTACAAGTCCAAATCATGTATCAATCATGTCTAAACCAAACCAAGCTTCAAACTCAGCAACACAGAATCTAGGTGTCCAAACCCTCCATTCAATGGTTTTCTAGGTTTGAGAAGTGAAATTAGAATGAGGTAAATTTGAAGCAAACTCTCACCTCACACAAGTCCATAATATCAATCTAAACTTGCTCAAACTGAATTTACACCTAAAATTCACCGAATCAAAATTTAACTCCTCAACACCCAATTTGCCCTAGAAATGGCTCTTGTTCACTTTGGTCATTTGTTTTTCTCCCTAGCACAGTCCAAGCTTTCTCATAAGTCCTAAAGACATTTCAAGCTAGGATTAACTCACTTTAACCTCCATTTACCACAGAATTCAGACTTAACCTTCCAACTCTCAAAGCCTCACTCTTTTTCCACTCATAACATCACATTCTCACTTTCTAACCCTAGGTTAACTCTACCCTTCACTCTATCAGTTTTCCATAAGTAATTTCAGCATATAAACATCACAACATCATACCAAAAACCCTAAAACAGAATGGGTATGTCTAACTCATCCAAACATGGCAAGTTCAACAGCTTTCAACAAGAGTCTTCACAAATAACTATCATGAAGCAGAAACTACAAAACTACCCATCATATCTCCCAAAACCCCATACCCACGAAAATCAAGGAGAAAGAAGTCCACCCAAACCTGAAATTTCGAAGTCCCACTCGTAGAGACGCCTTCACGACTCCGAAAATGCCCTCCTTTCGCGATTTGGAGCAGAAATGGCACCAAAGGTTGAGCTTTGTTGGAGCCAATGGTGGAGGGAGAAAGAAAGGCAACGTGAGAGAGAGAGAGAGCTGTCTGAAATTTTTGGCTGAGTGAGGAGAGAGAAGCTTTTTGGTTTTAAAAAGGTTTTCCTCTTTTCTTATTATTTTATTCAAGCTATGCCACATGTCTCCATTTGAGTGGAGCAAAAGGGCCCACTTTCTCTTTTGCTGTGACCCATACTCAGCCACAAAAGTGAGAAAAATCTGACCTTTGAAACGCTAAAATCCTGCCTCGGTTTGCGTGCCGTTTCTCTGGTTCCAATTTCTCGCGTTTCTCTGCGTCCGTCGGGGCCAGTTTTTGAAAGTAACCAATATATATATCAAAACGCTCAGAATAAAACCCCGAGCGTGGTTCAGAGGTTGGTTTCGTTAAATTCTAAGTCGCACGCAAAACGATAATTTTTAAACTAATTAATTAAGAATTAACCCATAACCTCCCAGTTATGGACTTCTCTTCCTTAATTAGCCTAACCCGTGTATCTTGCCTCCACTATTCCTACTTCTACCAAGAACATATATGCATATACACTGAATAATACTTATATATATATAATAATTCAAAATACATCGTTTTCAAAAATTCCGGGTAGAAATTTCCAGGATGTTACACTCTTCCTATTTCCCACCTTCCATGTTACATTACCTTCAAACCAAGGATGCTTTGTGCCCTCACCACATATCCTAGTTAGGTCCCTCAACCACAGAGAATCTAAGTTACATGACCAACTAACCTTCATCATATGATTATCCCTATATTATGATGCTAACACCGAATGCCATAGACTACCACGATTATTAACAATCCTCCATCTCCATTTACCAAGAAGTGCTTCTTGAATCAATAATATTTTTAATTTTTAAGCCCTCATTTCTCCTTTGTTTTGTATGCATCCTCCCATGCCACCTATGCAATTTTCCTCCTTTCCTACTCCCCCCCCCCCCCTAAGTAATTTCTTTGAAATCTAACAATTTTTTCTCCACCACACTTGGAGTTTTAAAGAATGTAAAAAGAAAAGAAAGAGAAGATAAGACAAAAATAATCAAAGTGACTCTCCCCCCAAAAATAGCATTTTTTGTCTCCACTTTGAAAGTTATTTCCTAAGCTTCATCACTATGTGTTCCCACATACCCTCATTCCTAGTATTTCCCCTAATAGGAATGACAAGATCTAGAAACGGAAGTCTCATACCCAACACAATTAAGCATTTCCGCATACCTACTCAGACAAGCCTCATCCACCATTATACCTGCCAAGCAACTCTTATAGAAATTAACCTTCAAGTCAAAGATAAATTCGTAACATCCCAACATAGCCTTGGTTTCCATAACATTGTTTATATTAGCTTCAACAAAGAATAGTGTACCATTTGCAAATTGCAAAAAAGCCACCTCTACCTGTTCATTCCCCACTCTATACCTAGAAAAAATACCACTTCTCATCAATCCACCCAAAATCTTTGCCATTATAAGCAATAAGAAAGGATTCATCGTATACCCTTGCCTTTGCCCTTTGTGTGTAGAGAATTCAGATGAAGGACTACCATTAACAAGGACAGAAATTGAAGCTGACTCTAAACATCCTTTAATTCAATTCACTCACCTTTCATTAAACCCCACCCTCTTCATCATATAATATAAAAATTTCCATTAAAACACAATCATATGCTTTCTCAAAGTCAACCTTGAAGATCAAGCAAGGTGGCTTCCTCCTTTTAGCATCACCAACCACTTTGTTAGCCACAAAATACTATCTTACATGTTTCTTCCCCCTACAAAGCACTTTGTTTCTCATCAATTACCCTTCCAAACACTTTTTCAACCTCTTCACAAGAACTTTCAAAATAACCTTGTAGACACATCCCCCCGAAGATATGGGCCAAAACTCCATCAAACCTTGGGTATTATCCTTTTTAGGGATAAGAGCTATGAATGAAGGATTTATCCTCTAGGAAGTACACCATTCTACCCAAAACTCTTGCATCATATCAATAAATTCATTTTTCAATGTATCCCAACACCTTTTAGTGAAAGTGGAATCGAATTTTTTTGGCTCTGGGCTATTATCTCCATCACATTTGTGCACTGCTTCCTTGATTTCATTTTCTTGGAATTTTCCACGAAGCATCACATTGTCATCTTCCTATATTAAATTAAAAGTCACCCCATCTAAAAGAGGAAAGAATTTTGTGTTACCATCCCCTCTCTAATCCATCTCACCCTAGACTTTTTATGTAGAAATGATTCATGGCACCTTGATAACTTCCAAAAATCCCCCAAACACACCCTCCTCCTTTTTAGTTCCTCCTCTCTCAACCCCTTCATCTCATCCTTCAAATCCAAAAAGAAAAATAGCTTAGCCACTACTTCTTTGCATTGTTGTTGCAAGTTTCTAAATCTCTCAAGATTCCATATTTTAAGTTTTGTCTTCAAAAGCTTCAATTCTTCCTTTATAGTATAAGAGCCCTCTCTTTCACCTCAAAAGAATTCCACCACTCTTCCACCAACTTCACAAAACCATCCTCCAAAAACCATCAGTTGAGTACTCTAAATAGTTTGGGTCCCCAATCAATACTAACATTCCTCAATACTATAGTCCATAGGTCAATAATCTAAGAAACTTCTATTTAGAACATATTGTGTACAATCCGACCATTTACTCAACCAACTAAAAGTGACAAGATATCGGTCAAGCCATTTGGTAATTGTACATACATTACATGTTTAGATAAATGTTAGCTTAGAAGCAAGAAATGGATTGATATAATAGTTTCACCGAACACCTTTAATGTAAAACCTATCCTTCATTTCTAAATGATAAAGTAAGATCAATTAATTAATTAAAATTCATCACATTTTCAATTAATTAAGATTAATTATATCATACATAAAAAGAAATCATATACTTAAGCAATTGTAGATCATCAAGACTCAAAAGAAAAAAAAAAGCAAGTTGCTTTAAAATTCGAATTGAAGCAATCTCTCAAGAATTGAAACCTTAACTAACTTTTAGGAATATTTACATTTTATTTTTGCAAGGACAAGGTTAGTGCAAATAGGTGATAAAATGAGCCAAACCAGCCTAAACCCTCTCAACTAAAATATAGGGTATGAGCTCTAAATTTTTTAATGTAAGTCTTTTTTAGCCTAATGCAATAAAGCAATTAAGCTTAGGTCAAGCTAGCCCGATCAGGCCCACTTCTTTTTAAGTTTTGTTGAGAAAAAATGAGTCACTAATATAGAGGAGACAAAAATAATTATTAATTCATTGTCTCAAAATTTCATTTGTTTGACATATGCTTTTATATTTGATTTTCACAAAGCTACTTATAAAATTATTGTACATATATTTAATATGATAGGATACCTTTGAAATTTTAATTTGTTTGACATAGGCTACTTATAGAGTTACAATAATGTTTACATTTTGTAGTTTTTGAGCTACATATATTTATAATGGTATAACACCTTTGCAAGTAACCTTTACAAACTCATGTATAAACCATTAAATATACAATTTTACTATAACTTTTATAAAATCATACTTGAGATTACCTTATAGTATATAAGTATTTTTCATATTAAACACAAGGTTCAAATACTTTATTTGATCTCTGTAGTTACTAAAACATACCGTTTAAGTTCCTATACTTAAAAATACCTCATTTTAGTCCCTACAAGGATGAAAAAAGGAATTAGCATGTGCATACTCTTTTAATCTCTTGTAGCAATAATTGTGATTTGGTGGATGTTTCATGTGTGATTAAAAAAGTAACAAGGTAATAAAAAAAGAGTAATAGGAATTCAATAATCAATTATAGACAACTCTTAATGCATCATTTGACATTTATAATTAGACTAATTTAAACTAACAAAAGTAACAAAAATATGGATGGTGACATAAGAGTATGAATTTGTGAAGGATTGTTACTGTCGCACTCAAAGTGCAAAGAAAAATTATCATTGTGTTTATGCATCCCATTGCTCATCAATGGCAAACTCCGTTCACGATTTTACTTAAGCAGAAGATATCAAGAACAAAGATCTCAACACTCAAACATCCTTGCTCTAAAAGCTCCTATCTCTACATCTCAAACCATTTCCTTCACTGTATCATAGGGTTATTCATTACAAGGCGTTGTCCACAGCAGAGCACAAGATATTATTTAAGACAAGTTGTTATTTAAGCCAAAAGTAATTAATACAAAATCTATTTTAAATTGGTTCTTATAAAAAGGATGGAAGGGGGTGATTTTATCAATTATTTTTTTAAGCATAATTGAAATTATTGGTTCCTTGAAAAAATCACTTGAATCGGAAAATAGGATGAGTCCCGTGTCTGTTAGTTTGACCTATCCATATCAAAATTTCATCTTTATATTGACTTGTATTTTTTATTATTATTATCACTTCATATTAACTTGTATTGTAACTAGGAAAGACAAATTTGGGATATTGGATGGTTGAGATTGGAGGACCTTCAGTTGGGAATTGATATTGCCACTATCACTTTTTGAAAAATATTGAGAATAGACGAAAGTGCCCTTCTATGGCTTTTCCCCCACCCCTTCCTTCTTTCCCATTCTTCTCACCACCCTCACCTTTCCTCCAACATCTCTCTCATCTTCTCTTTTCTCCCTTCCCCTCTCATACATCTCCCTCTCCCTTTCGCTCTTTCCCAACCCTTGCGCCCAACTCCCACCTATCTGTCGCCTTCTTCGTTCTCAACTTTTCCTCTCCTTTCTCCTTTCTCTTCTCTCTATTGTGGTAAGGTTTTTTTTCTTCATGTTTTTATACACAATGAAAATATGGTTTTGTTGTGTTATGGGTTGAGAATTAGGAGTTATAAAAATTACGTGGGGTGCATACAATTGCATAATGAAATTGTGTTTCTGTTGTGCAATTAGGAGTTATAAAAATTAACAATGGAAACACGATTCTATTGTACACTTGAACAACGGAAACATACTTTTGTTGTTTTTTATCACCTTCCAATTACACAATGAAAATACAATTTCCTTGTGCAATTTCTCTAGAGGCAATTTTGGGATATGGATAAAGTGCACCTACGTGGGTAGTTTCATTAGAAAACTGGTAGTGCCTATAGCAATATCCTCTTCAGTTTCATTGTGTGTATCTACATGTTTGTCAAATGAAGCAGTTAAGATCGGTCATTGGACCTAACGAGCAAACCCCAGTAAATTTTCGCTATTTTTTTCTGGACTCGGAATTTGTGTTGTTTCTTTGTTTCAGGTCTAAACTAACAACTAATTTGCACTCATATTGCGATTTAATATTCACTAAAAATAATTATTTTGGTGAACACTAAAAGGTCATTTAATTTAATACGAATGCAATTATAAAAAGTTATATAATTTCTCATTATCATCATCATATTTTCATATTTGTGTTTATAGAGATACAACGCAAAGACAAAAGAGAAACTTATGTTTTTAATAATTTTATCGTACATCAAAACCTAATTTTAAACAACTACTATCGTACGTAATTAACAAAAACAGGCAATTAAAACTCATATTTTCTCCGATCCAAAAAGAAAGATATGT
Organism: Glycine max; assembly: GCF_000004515.6. NCBI lineage: Eukaryota > Viridiplantae > Streptophyta > Magnoliopsida > Fabales > Fabaceae > Glycine > Glycine max. Next base: position 23,636,444 of record NC_038254.2, read on the forward strand.
GTAGTTGTAAGTTGTTATTTTACAAATATGAGAAATCGAGTACGGAAAATTTAAAGTTTTTCGTAAGAGAGTTTTTAATTTTATAATTTTTAAATATTATTGTGATGACTAAAAATTATCATTTTATTAATTACGCATGAGGAAACATGTCTAGGCCTACTTTTCGGCAATTTTCAACGATTATTATGTTATAATTATTAACAGTCTTAATTATAAAATGACATAAGGACTAAATTAAAATTTTAAAAGATAAAAGATCAAGTTAAATCTAAACCAAAAACTAAAAGACAGAAAATGTAATTTAACCTAAACAAAATAATAGAAAAAGATATATTGCAGGAATATGGTTTAGAATTCTTGGTGATAGAAAACAAGGAAATTATGAGAGCAAAAAGAATTAACCGTTTTTACATTCTACATATGATTAAACGTACATTAAAACCTGGAAACAAAGAATCACAAAATTATGATGTATGAATGAACAAACACAAACGAAAAACACAAGAGATAAACAGAGTAACTCAACAGAGATCAAAAGAAGAAATCAAATAGATGATCGATCCCGTCCGTCCACGACCATAATCAAATAATGTATTTCTTCCTTCAACGTGGACGAATCATAAAAAATTTCTCGGAAGAGATATAATTAAGCCAAAGCCACGGCAAGGAAGGTTCCAACGAGAGCGGTGGCAGCAATGCAGGTCTTGCTTATGGAGAACGCTGCGGAGGGAGGCTCGGAGGCTGGCTGGTCTGGAGCTGGGCCCGATGGGCCTGGAACGGGAGGGGAGGGGGTGGTTGGGCTTGGGGCCTGGGATGGAGAAGAAGCTGGTGGAGGAGTCGAAGGAGCGAGTGTGGGTGTGGGTGTTGCGGGTGCAGGTGCAGGTGCAGGTGCAGCCGCAGGGGTAGGGGTGTTTGCGGCGGGTGATGGGGAGGGTGCTGACGTGTGCGGTGATGGGGTCGCTGGTGGTGGTTGCGTGGGTGCGGGTCCAGGGGCTTGCGCTACACACGCGGTGGCCAAAAGCCCCAATATCGTGAACACTTTAACTGCAGCAAAAGCCATGTTATGACTTAAGAGACACAAAGCAAAACGTATTCCGAGGGAAAAAAAATATTAGATTGGAAGTGGTTGCAAGGGAATAATCGAGCACAAGTAGGGTTGAGTATGTTATGTGTAAGAGTGGGCCAAGATGTATTTATAGAGGCCAATTTATGTTGTATCATTGGAGTATTATATTGCCTTGGATGGTGTGGCACGTGGCTTGTAAGTAATGGAGAATAATGTATCTGTAAAATATTGTTTTTTATATAAATGAAGAAATAAGAGAAATAATCAATGTTCCTTTTAGATTCGAAGTCACGTATTATTTTACACAAAATGAGTTGATTCAATACAAGCAGTGTTATGATAAAAAGTACAATCAATGTCCCTTCTGCTAGTGTTGCGCGCGACGATTACAATGATTACCTAGTTGAGTTGCGATGCCATTGATGAAGGAGGAAGGATGCAGGTCTGAGAGCATGGCCGTGTGGCTTTTGTGTTTTTGAGATTTGCATTTTCGGTGGTGGCGAGAGAAAGGACCGCCAGAGAGGAAGAGTGGTTGGGATCGAGAGGGAGGAGTGGTTGCCGGAAGTTGTTGGGGTTGAGAATGTCGGTTGCGAGTCTTGCTAGTGGTCTCCTCCTCGCCGCCGCTGGATTGTATTTGTAGGGAGGGTGGGGATTTGGGGTTGATTTGACAGTCCATGGATTGGAGAGAAAGAAAGACTGTGTTAGGTTTTAACGCGTTAGTGTTTAATTAGCTAATGACTCAAAGTGCAAAGTCATCAAACACAATACGTAGATATGATGATAAAAATGAATCTAACTCTCATCAAAAGGTGGCATGCTATAATTTTATGAGGATGAAAATTAAATAAAAAATTTGGGTAGATTAAATTCAAGAGTTGTTAATTTTATATGAAAAAATATATTTTAATTTTTTTAAAAATTTATTAATTTTATGATTTTTTTAAAAAATCAAATTTTATGATCAATTAACTCAGACTTTTTTAATGGTAAGTTATATTTTTAGTTTTTGAATTTTTTTACGCTTATGATTTTGATTTTTAAACTTTGTGACAATTAGTTAAACATTTCTAAATGATTTTTTTCCTCCAATATTTTTGTCCTTTCCATCCATTTTAGTTATTAAGTGATGACATAATATTTGTTTTGTTATTATTTCATTATCATTTATTTTCTGACAGTTAAAAATTATCAAAAATTATGTTTTTTAAAAAATTAAATAATTTATAATGACTAAATTATTTTATCTACGTTCAAGTTAAACTCCTTCATTCCCAACTCTTCAAACCCTTTCTTCTCTATCTGAAGGGACTCACAAGAACCAAGTAAAAAGATACAATTTCGGCCCTCATGCCTAGGAACAAATTTAAAACAGCTAATGATCCGAGTATTTAAGATTAATTTTGAATAATTTTTATTTTTTAAAAAATTTATTTAAATAGAATTTTTTTATTGAAATGATTTATGTTTAAAATTTAATTACTTAATTTTTTAAATGAAATTATTTATACCAGAATCAAGTTTAGATATATTTTTCTAGACATGTTTACAAATGACAAAACTATGTCTAAAAGGTGTGAAAACCGGGTTCGCAAGTTGCAAGACTAGACACGCTACATGTTCATGTGCTTCGATTCTGCTCAATTTATTTTTGAGTAAAATAACATATTCTTAATAGTAAGTACACCCAAAACAGTCGAACATATCCGTAAAGAAAAAATTGTGTAGTGCATTGCATGTATCGCTGACGTGCTGCAGGGCTGCGAACGAAGATAATGATTGAGCAAATAATTTTGTAGACATGGTGTATGTTGCTTCAAATTGAAACTCAGTTTTGGATGAAATGTATTGGTCAGAAAAAGACTTTTAGAGGCAACCAAATTAATAAGATGGAAAACAGAGTTTAATAGTCCAAAATTAAGTTGGGAGGAGTCCAAATATTGAAATACCTATACAAAATTATGTTGCATGAGTTGATCATGCAATGTAGGTGAGTGTAGTCACTACTATAAAATGTAGATTTAACATCGTTACGTTAACATCGGTTTTTAATAAAATTGATGTTAACAAAAATGCGATGGCATAATGGTAAATCACGTGACTTTCTTAACATCGGTTTTTTAAATAACTAATGTTAAAATAGTAGGTTAACATCGATTTTTGATAAATCAATGTTAATATGACTTCGATAACGTCCATTTTTTGAAAATCTGATGTTGGAAAATAATAAGTTAACATCGATTTTCTTAAAAAATCAATGTTAAGGTTAACATCACTTCCTTAACATCAGTTTTTTTTTTAAAAAAATCGATGTTGATAAATTATAAGTTAACATCGGTTTTTTTAATAAAAAAAACCGATGTTAACGTAAATATCACTTTGTTAACATCGGTTTTGATGGAAAAATCGATGTTAACGACTCGATTTTTAAAAATATTATTGGCTCCACACCCTAATTCACTCACGTCTCTGTCGCAGCTCTCTAGTGTTGCCCGCGTCATCATCTTCATCGCAACTCCACGCCTCTGCATCTCGTTGCCATTGTCACCACCAGTCTCGCAACTCCACACCCTAATATTATTGGTTCCTTTCACGACTCTTCGTTCTCACTGCCAATCTCGCTGCCATTGTCCTTGTTGGTGTCGAGATAAGCTTCATGTCTTCATGGTTCCTCTTTGTGCTCACTTTTTCTTGTTGGGCTGTTTTGCTATTTTTTTTGCAAATGGATAACATGGTTAGCTATTCAATCCCATTCAATAAGCACGACCAAGTTTGTACTTCTCTCTAAAGCATGTTTTTGATCCCATTGTGATGCCTTCTTATGAAAACTAGTTTTTATAGTGTATTTTTTCTGAAGCATGTCGAGGTAATGGATTTGACATTTTTTAATTAACAGACAAACAAAAATAAACATATGGATTCATTCAGCAATGTATAAATGACCAAAAGCACATGGAAATCAACATGAATGCCTAAATGAGGAGTGCTACACAAAAAAGTGTGCTACTAGTATTTTCTCAAGCCTAAATTCACAACTAATAACTTGATACCACTTCAACTCCACAAGGAGATACCAAGTGGAACCTAGTTTTCTAAGCTAGTTGCATTAATCAGTCCATACCAAGTCTATTCTACTCTGCCGCTGCTGCTTCTTTTTAATTTTTGTTTTTATTTATGCTATCTTAAGTAACAAATTAGTACTAAGTCTCAATTGTTTGTGCCTCCTATTCTTCCATGGCTGGTGATTGGCCTTTCATTAGCGACGAAAGTGAAGTTACCGCCTCTCCAACAATCAAGATAAGGTAATCTTCTTGAACAAAATCATCAGTTTCATTTGCTTTTTGCAACTTTTCTATGGCATCATCTAAAGGATTCACCAACACAAGCTGTCACAACTCACAACTCACAACTCATTCATGCTAGTCAGAGTTGAGATTTAATTCTTATTTGTCAAGTTGTGTAAATAAATCAAGTTTGTTTGTGTTATTTAATTATTATTCATGTATAACAATTCAATACGTAATGTTCTTTACTCAAATACATGTATTACAGAGGATTGGTTTGCATTGCTGGTGCATCTGGTGGTTAGTGCTCTAGTGCTCTTTAATATATAGCTTGGTTTTGCATTGCTGGTGCATCTGGTGGTTAGTGCTCTACTGGTCTTTAATATATAGCTTGGTTTTGCATTACTTGTGCAGAACTGCCTTATCAATGATCTATTGTTGTTATTGGGAGGAATTAAAGCCTGGTATTTTTGGTGATATAAGCTGGTATAGAATAGTAATATTGCTATATAGTTTAAACTACAATATTGGGGGATATACACACTACAAGAAAGATGACATATGTTTACGGAGACTTTTGCCTACAGACATAAATGATTGTAGGTAAAAGTCCAAAAATAGTTATACCTACAATTGTTTATCATAGGTAAAATTCAAAGATTTGTACCTACATTATTTGGTGTAGATAAAACTCAAAATAACTTTTACTTACAAATGCTGAGTGTTGGTAAAATTTCAAAAAACGTATACCTACGATTACTTGGTATTGGTAAAATCTTATAAAACTTGTACCTATAGTCTATTGGTATAGATAAAGTTTAAAAAGTTTCTACCTACAAATTCATAGTGTAGGTAAAATTTCATAAAACAAATACATATTCAAATAATTATTTTAAGAAAGTTAAGAGACTCAACAACAAGTTATTTTTACTCTTTTTCTTATATTCAAATAATTATTTTAACATATTCAAATAATTATTTCCAAAAATATCACAAGAACAACAATGAAAGAAAAAAAAAATACTTTTCTTGAGTTTGACTCTCACATAATCAGATATTATCAACCCTATGAAGAAAAAGAAAAATTAGATCAGTTTTCTAACTATATTTTGCCAATAAATTTTCTCTTTATATTGTTTTACACCTAACTTTTATAAATTTTCATCAAAATATTTTTACAAAATTAATATTTTTTGAGATAAACTTTGTTAATGCTTTGTCTAAATAGACACTAAATTTATTGATATGTTATTAGGTTATTCTAAATGAATACTAGTTAAGAACTCTACATGTCAATCGTCAACATTAAAAAATATTATTTTTAAAATTTATAAATAAAGTTTGCAAATAACACCAATTTAATAAAAAGGAGGAATCAACTTTATACTTTTTTACTACTTCTTATCTCACAATACATGCAAACTCATCTTTTTTTTAACCTTTTCCACTTTTCCCTTAAAACTCTCAAAAGGTCCTATAAATTTCTTCCATATTCACAAACTTAGCTTGTAGACCAAATCGAACAGTACTAGAAGAAGAGAAGACGATGGAGAAAGAGGAGAGCACGGAACAGCGAAAGCAAGCGAAGCTTGCCATTATGGAGCTCGCCAACATGATAAGTGCTCCCATGGCGCTAAACATCGTCGTTCGCCTCAACGTCACCAATGTCCTCTGGCAAGGCGACACCAACAACCCCTTCTCCGCCGCCGAGATCCTCCCCGCATCCTTCCCGACGGCGGCGACGATGCCATCGAGAACCTCCAATGGCTTCTCCGCATGCTGGCTAGTTACGACGTCTTCTACGAGCACCTCTCTGCAAAAGCTATCCCCATTCTATATTTTCTTCTGATAGCTCCAGTATCATTAGGTCATCAAGCTTGTTTAATTAATTTTTTTTAAGGTGTACTTAATTACACTTCAGCCTGTCTTATAAGTCTTAGGATTTCTGCTTCCATGATTTTCTTGTAATGATATTCAATCACTGCGTTTGGAAATGAACATTTATCACTGGCTTCTCTGAAAAATATTAGCATATTCTTGTAATGATATTCAATCACTGTGTTTGGAAATGGACATTTATCACTAGCTTCTCTGAAAAATATTAGCATATAATATGCATGATTTTCCTTCCTTCTTGTGGAATATTATAATATGTTGTTTGGTTGCTTGGGGTGGTGTGGAAAGCAGAGGCATGGAGTGATATGAGATGGAATGAAACAAGTTATCCACTTTGTTACTTTAATACTAATCAAGTTATACAGGTTCTAGAAGGTGTAATTAAATATAGATGGAATGCATTGCCTATTGACCAACAAGAAGGAATTAAAAATTCCATCTTTGATGTTATTGTATAGGTATCAGCCACACTTGATTTGTTTTTTTTGTTGATTCTTATAGTCCTTTTGCATCTTTTGTCTTGTTATTGACCCTTTTTTTTGCATAGCTTTCTGGCAATGAGGCCTCATTTCGAACAGATCAGTTGTATGTCAACAAAAGCAATATTATATTAGTTCAGGTAAAAATAATATTGTACTTACCTAATATTATAATGATGTACTTACCTAATATTACTGAAATTGATTATTCATGATATTCTCAACTAGTTGTATTATTTATCTAGATGAAATTGATCATTTTTTGTAGTTTTCCTTTGTTTTTCTAATGGATATGTAGGTTTTTTTTTGCCATTTTATAAATCTGTTGTAATATTTTAGTGCATTCTTTTGATGTTTATTTAACTACATATGAATTTGTTCTCAAAATAAAACCTGCATGCACAAATTTGAATGGCCAATGAGATGGAGAAGCTTCATTCCTTACCTTGTTTCAGCAGCTAAAACTAGTGAAACAATGTGAGAATTGTATGGAAATATTGAAGTTAACTTTATCCTTATTTCTATCTAAATTTGTTCCTTTAATCAATGAGTATTATTACAAATATGTTCTGCAAAAGAAGGAAACATAACAGAAAAGACATAGACAGAGAAAATGAGAGCAAGCTCCCCCAAGACTCCCAATTTCATTCCAAAATATCCCCCCTAAATACAACCAGTGCCCTTTCTCTCATAACAAAATTCATTCACTGTTTCTCACTCCTCTTACTAACTCAATTCTCACTCATAAAGCACTCCAACACTAATTCTGAATGTTCTTTATTACCGTATTGGGCCTATGTGTGTAAACCTTCAAAGGTTTCTCACTATTGGGCCAATTTATATAAAAATGAATTACATTTATCAAGGCATATATCTCTTTTACAGGGGATGGAAATCTTCTTTATCTTTCTTTATAGCTGAAACCGGTGTCTAAATGTTGGATATCAATTGTTGATTTTCAGGTTCTAGTTGTTTGTTTAACAAGTTATTAGGGAGTGCCTATATATTGCTAAGAATTATATGTTGTTTGCAGTGAATTTCAGCTCATTCATGAGTTGTGCTCATATGTGCTATCAGTGTCCCAACAGACTAAGCTCATACGTGCAACACTATCTACATTGCATGCCTTCCTATCATGGATTCCTTTGGGCTATATATTTGAATCACCATTGGCAGGTGTGGTTTTCTGCTTAAGTAACACTGCCTTGGAGGAATTTTGAAATCTTTTGGTTGTATGTTTATTACAGCTTGAGACACTGCTAAATTTTTTCCCAATTCATGCATATCAGAACCTGACTTTGCAATGTTTAACTGAGGTATGCTCCATCGTCTTAGTCCTTATGCTTTTACCTGAAACTTTCATGATCATTATTATTTACTTTTCATGTTCACAGGTGGCATCACTTCAATTTGAAAATTACTATGATGCCCATATTAAGATGTATAATATATTCATGGGTCAGATGCAAGTGTGTTTGAACTTTGAATAACTTTACATTTTGTTCAACATTGTATTTTGTTCATTTGCTTTATCATATTCCTATATCCATTTGTTCTATTTTTTTTATTATACGATAATTTCTTTGGTTGATTTTGGGATAATGTAATGTTTAATGCAGACCATACTTCCACCCACTACTAATATACCTAAGGCATATTAACATGGTTTAAGTAAGGGACACGTAAGTCTATGTAATTGGGTAAAGCAAGAAATCTGATTTACTACTAAATTATAAATTACTTGTGAGACATCTATCTAATAGTTTTTCCCCCTGCTTAGGCATTTATACAAAATTTGGCACTGTTCTTCACCTCATTTTACAAGGCAAGTTTATTTTCTCAGTTTTATGTCATATTACAAGGCAGGTTTATATTCATGAAATGTAATGAGACCAAGTGAAAGAATGTGGCCTTGTTTAGGTATTTTTATGCTTTGTGTACCATATCATGCTTGTTGCACATTTGAGAATGGACCCACCTTTTTGTATCTTGAATTGTTGTGCCTAAATTTCTTCGTTTTTCTTTTGCATCTGTGTATCACTTCTTCCTCCTTCGCTTTTTGCCCGTATTGTTTTTTAGTGTGCTTGATGAGTTTTAAGCCTCTATTAACAGTAATAGTGGTGTAGGGATACCCTTCTATTTATGCTATTGGGTCTTGTTCACATTCGAATTCTAGAGTACACTCAAGAGAATATATCTACTTTGCTATTGGGTCTTCAATATCTTATTGATATATCATGTTTAGTTAGTAGTTTAATTAGCCCATGTTTGCCAATTTTCAATGTTTGCTCTAATGTTTCAAAACTACTAGAATTTTTTTTAAGTAAAACAATTACTTTATTGCATAGTTTAGTTCCTTGAACTTGATAAAGGGTTAGACAATTAACTTAGATACAATTGATATTCATTTTATCTAGATAACTGAATATTAATACTAATAATTTGGAAACATAAAGCATCTCAATAGATAACGAGCAATGTGATTTTTTTATTATGTGACTCTTACATATGATTAAAGCCTATATGTACAAGTAAATGGTTTGTATCTATAGTCTTTCAATGGTAGGCATAAGTTAATGACTTTTGCCTATAGTTGGAGATTGTAGGTACAAGGTAATGTTTTTACCTACAATTAGATTTTGTTAATATAAGTTAATGACTTTTACCTACGCACATTATGAATTGTAGGAATCATATATAGTGACAATCAAATATAATTGTAGGTGAAAGTAAATCCATAGGTAAAACTTCTACTGACAGACTATAATCCGTCACTATATGTCCCCTCAAAGTTGATGGCCAAAATGTCCATAGGACAAAGTCTTTATTACATTTACCTACGCATTTTTAACATTTAGTGATGGATTTTGTCCGTAGGCATAAGTCATTTTTCTTGTAGTGATAGTGCTATGGTCTTGTGTGGGGATGTCGGGTTAGATTTGGTTATTTAGTATTTATTGTTGTTGTTATAAATTCTTCATAACCTTAGAAATTATCCTTTTGTACCTACATGCTATCTCTAGTACCTTATTAATGATATACTTTCTTTGCCTTTTTTTTTATAAAAAAAAAGACAATTGTAATAAATTATGTGTAAATGTTAAGTTTTAAGTGTATATAGCATTTTTTTTAAAGGAAGTGTATAGAATGTTAACACTATCATAATAAAAGGATTTTGATTACAGATATGTTAAAGATAGTGAAAAATTGAAAAGAAAATTAAAATATATAATATTATTAATATACTTCTACTGTAATTCTTATTAAACTCTTTGCTTATTAATATTTAATCCTTATAAAGTGATAGTTAGTATGACAAATTTTGTGGTATAATTCTAAATCTTTCTGCTACTAGCATAATTATGATTGATACATCATGATTATTGATGTGTATTACTAAATGCTATAGAAGACTATGTTTAAAGGGTGCATAAATTGTAGTTGTTGGCTGCACTTATTTGTATCCAAACTCTATCTAGTATTTATGCTATTAACTGTTGACTTGCTTTTACAGAGTTATCCTGGAGCAGAAAATTCAACTGCATTGGCTACTCCTCAAGGATTTCACTTAGTAAGTGATATATAAGTTAATATATGTTGCTGTCATTGTTGGTTTGTGATAGAAACCTAGTATCCAATCACAAAGAATAAGGAAAAAATCCTTGAATAAATACAGCTAAAATTTTGCTGTAGAGATCTCAGTTGCCCATGCATATGCTGACAAGTCAGCCAATGTCATGCTAGTAGCTATTAGCGTTGTTTTATTAACAATATTGTGGCAAAAACTCAATTAGGTGTTGTTGGCACGAATTAGAGGCTCAAAGATTGTCACTTGAATTCAATTCAATGAATCAACTATAAACGCTTGTCTCTTTTTTTCTTCTGTACATTGGCATAAATTATATTTATGGTCCTTTTATATTTGTCATTTATTGGCTGTAGAGTTGTTTCTCTCAACTTTAACAAGTGGAAAGTTAACTCCAACAATTACAGTTCTTCAGCTATTCTTAAGTTCGACTAAGCCAGTGTTGAGATTTGATGTTGTCTGCACCTTCAACAAGGTAAGCCAGGCTTTAATTACTCAAATTTCACTAAACTAATTTTTATGCTGTCGTAGAATGTGAAATAAAGAATATTGGACATTCTTGTGGCCTTCTTTATTGTACAAAAATCAAATCCTTTACAAACGCAAGAAATTTGTCCTAAAGTCTAGCATACATATTGTAGCAGCTACTAGCTATTTATAGTAGGTTAATGTTTTATAGATAATAAACATGTAAAAAATAATAGCTACAACCAGGCCTAATAATGGTTCCAAACAGTGTTAGTTTAGAAAATCTTAGGCTTGTCCCAATATATCCATGCATGGCTAAGAGAGGAAGTGCAAGTGGTGTTATTATATATAGTACTGCCACTTCATGCATGTGTGAATGAATAGAGAGAGAGAGAGAGAGTCCAGCATGTTGCATGGCAGAACATGTACCTTATACTCCGGACCTCTAAAGCATAGGATTAGTTTTGCTAGTTGATCAATGTAGTGACCTACACCACCTGAAGTAGCAGTTACTAAAATGTTCTTGAGCTGGCCAGTCCCATCAAGCTTAACTACTGCAATTTGAGTGAGGGCATCATTACTCTCCAGTAGCTGTAATTATTGCATCCGTGTCCATGTATGGCAAAGAGAACAAGAAGCTGATGAAGTCTTCATGTTCTGTTTTAGGACCAATGAATATTTAGGTTGCTTTAAATAAAAGAACTAAATCTGATAAAGCATTAAATTCTCTGACTCTACTACTTAACTAATAACTAGTATTTACATACTTGATGATAGTACCAAACCTGGATCAATGGAACAATTGGGGCTCACAAAGCCTGCCCCATATTCAAAAGGAGTGGAGGGAAGCAAGCTGCTGGCCTCAAAGCTTTCAGCCATCATATGCTCTTCAAGATTATCATACTTTGAGCTTGTTGTGGAGATTGCAGATGTTATCATTGCTGGAGTCCATAATGGATTGTATTGCTTTATAAGTGCTGCTATTCCATCCACATGAGGTTTGGACATACTGGTACCAGATAATAATGCAAAATCGTGCCCTGTATGAGTTGGTAGTAGTAAAAGAGTTAAATACAATTCAGCCTGTGTTGCGAAAAATGAAAAAAGTACCTTTTAGCATAGGTTCTAAGGCACTGATAGGGGTCCAGGCTGCCCATATTTGGTGCCTTGGAGCAAGAATATTAGGTTTAAGTTCATATGCAAGATTATTGTGCATGCCAATGATATCTGGACCCGTTGAAGAAAATCTACTAACTATAGGTGATCTCCCTGTGAAAGAGGCAACTCTTCCTTCTCCCACAGCTACCATAGCACCAAATTCTGTGGTAGTTCCTTTCCTATCCCTTTTTGTTTGTTCTTCATAATATTTTAATATTACCTACACTTTCAAGAAGCCTTTTTACTTATTTGATAGGAAATTTCAGTTAAATAAATGATAGTAATAATACTAAGTCCTTTGTTTGTACCTTGGCATCATCTACACGAGGGATCATAATACCAGAAACAACAAAAGGGATTGGCTCTGCAATATAATCACCATAGTCTGGGTTTGCAACTAAGATAAAGCCCTCAAACTCTAGCCTTCGAGGTGCCAATAATAGCATGAAGAGTTGAGGTTCCATTATTGAAGCCTGCTGAGAAGGTGCAGTTAATGATACTTCCCAACACTATATTAGGGTCCAAACAGACATGAAAATTATGAAGACATAAACTTAACATAAAACTTATAGAAATTAGATAGTTATGTGAATTACTTGAGCAACAACACTCAACATCTTTGGTATTTCATATACATATAAAGAATAAATACTTTTTACACTGACAAGGACAATAATAAGGAGTTAATCTATATTTTACAACTGATTGTTGCCATGAGTTGCATATTTGCATGTGTAGAGAATCTTCAGCCCCACTAATTACTGAGCAAACATTTTTCTTTTTGGGTCCATTTCAGATGTATATGCAACATAATTAACTATTGGCTAATACATCTGCTAACATGCTTCTCTTTTAGAAATATACGTTTAATCCATGCAGTTTTTAATTGGAGAATTCAGATACTAAGACTGCTAGCCTATTTTACTGAAATAATTTTAGAACATAAAGGGGATATATTTTTCTGGTAATTATTCATGTATATGTTCTGGTTTATGTCTTTAGTATGTTGACTTAATTTGAGAAGGTTGAATTCTTGGTTGAATTGTTGGTTGAATTGCTGCTTAGTTTGTCATTGAGTTATTTGGGAATGATGGTTGATGTAGATGGTCATTGAGTTATTTGTTGGATTGTTGCTCTGTTTTTGGACCATGTTGCTCATCATCACAAGTTCAAATTTTATTTATTTTTTTAACTTTTGATGTTGTTGTTTGTTACCAATGCTTTAATTACTTGCTCACTGCCATTAATGACAATTGATATATGCTATACAAATTATGTTCATGATGAGTGAACCTTAGATTTCCATTTGAGATTGAATACAATGATTCTTGCGGACAGTTTGCATTAATCATTGTATTCAATCTTGAACTGTTCGTTTGGACAGTTTGGGGAGACAAATATTTTTATGGTCGATTCATGCGTTAAGGTTAACATTATTTTGTTTAATTTGATGAAATTTTGGTACAATGCATTTCTAGTTGTTCTCTGAGTGCATACTTGATTATCGGGGAATTAATCTCACCGATTTCATGTCGTGTACTAGGAGACCAATGCGAAATGCTGCCGAAATTTTGTCAAATTTAACAAAATAGAATTAACCGTGACGTATGAAGCTACCATAAAAAAATGTCTTCCTGAATGGGATATGGCCACACCTATAGTGAAAATGTGAGATTTTCATGCATGGAATAACTTTGTGAGTATCACAGAGTTATTATTTAGATGGATCGAAGTTGGATGAATGAAAGTCGCATGACCCTTGCATATGAGGAAGGCGATGATCAGTTCTTGCAATTTGCTTCCAAAAGAAGTTGATTGAATGAGGACGAAAAATATTTTTGTCCTTGCATCAATTGTTTGAACAGGAGACGACAAATACTAGACGACATAGGGGAGCATCTATTGTGTGATGGGATTAAGAAGAATTACACCATGGGGATATGACATGGTGAATTGACAGACATGAAGAGGGGGTCTCAATATGAACCATTTGATGTAGAAGTGGGAGATCGCTTAGAGGATATGATTTGTGATCTTGGACAAGAGTCTTTTCAGCTAGCACAAGCCCCTATGTATGATACATTGCAAATTGATTCAAAGAAGCCTTTGTATCCGGGGTGCAAGAATTCCTTGACGCTTTATGTCAGTGGTGTTACAACTTGTTAATGTGAAGGCCAGGTATGGGTGGAGTGACAAAAGCTTTAGTTCACTACTTCAAGTAGTGCACGATATGCTTCTAGAGGAAAATACATTGCTAAAATGTTACTATCAGGCCAAGAAGATACTGTGTCTGATGGGTATGAAGTATCATAAGATTCATGCTTGCCCTAATGCCCTAGGTGTGGGGTATCATGGTACAAAGTGAAGGATGATGCTGAGTGTAGTAGTGACGAAAACTCAAACAAGGCCCCCCAGCTAAGGTGTTGTGGTATCTTCCCATCATTCCAAGGTTTAAGCATCTATTTGCTAATGGAGACGATACAAAAGACCTTACATGGCATGAAAATGGGAGAAACTACGATGGAATGCTCTGTCATCCGGCTGATTCGGCATAGTGGAAGAAGATTGATCATTTGTATCCGTATTTCGACAAAGAGGCAAGAAATCTTAGGCATAGACTAGCCACTGATGGAATGAATCCATATGGCAATTTAAGCACTCAACACAATTCGTGGCCAGTTTTACTAGTAATTTACAATTTGTCTCCTTGGTTGTGCATGAAGCAAAAATACATGAAGTTGTCTATGATGATATCGGGCCCAAGACAGCTAAGAAATGACATCGATGTTTATCTCAGTCCGTTGATTGAAGACTTAACAAAGTTGTGGGATGAGGGGGTTTTAGTGTTTGATGGGTTTCAAAATGAGACTTTTCATTTGCGTGCAATGCTTTTTTGTACCATTAATGACTTTCTAGCATATGGGAATTTGAGCGGTTACAGTGTTAAGGGTCATCGTGTTTGCCCCATCTGTGAAGAAGACACAAGCTACTTAAAACTGAAACATGGTAGAAAACAGTCTACACTAGGCATCGACGTTTTCTAAAACCTCATCTCCCTGATAAGCGATTGAAAAAAGCATTTAATGGAAGTCAAGAGCATGAAACTGCGTCGATACCATTAACTAGTGAGCAGGTATTTCAGCAGGTTCAACACCTGAATACTATATTTGGAAAGACCCAAAGGAAGGAAAAATGTAAGAGTTGCATATGGAAGAAGAGCTCGATTTTCTTTGATCTTTCGTACTGGTCTGATCTACATGTTAGACATTGTATTGATGTTATGCATGTGGAGAAAAATGTATGTGATAGTGTCATTGGGACACTCCTTAACATTCAAGGCAATACAAAAGATGGTTTAAATACTCGTCAAGATCTACTGAGATGAGTATACGATCGCAGTTACATCCAAGGTCTGATGGTAAAAAAATATATCTGCCTCCAGCTTGTCATACTTTGTCCGAAAAGGAGAAGAACAATTTTTGTCAGTGTCTGCGCCAGGTCAAAGTACCACAATGATACTCTTCAAATATTAAGAGCCTTGTGCAGTTGAAAGATCTTAAGTTGGTAAGCTTAAACTCTCACGATTGTCACGTGTTGATGACAATTGTTAGTCGTGGCCATACGAGACATTTTGCCTAACAAAGTTAGGCTTGTCATAACTCGGCTGTGCTTTTTCTTCAATGCCATATGTAGCAAAGTCCTTAATCCTTTCAAGTTAGATGAGCTGGAAAATGAGGCCGCTATTATATTGTGTCAGTTGGAGATGTATTTTCGTCCTGCTTTCTTTGACATCATGGTTCACTTAATTGTTCATATGGTCAGAGAAATCAAATGTTATGGTCCAGTTTATTTGCGGTGGATGTACCCGGTTGAGTGATACATGAAGATCTTAAAGGGGTATACCAAGAATCTACACCATCCAGAAGCATCTATTGTTGAAAGGTACATTGTAGAAGAAGCCATTGAATTTTGTTCAGAGTACATTGAAAAAACTAAACCTATTAGGCTTCCCGAGTCTCGGCATAACGAAAGAGTGAGAGGTAAGGGTTCAAGAGGGCTGCATGTTAATACTCCAAGTGTAGAAGATTTGCAACAAGCTCATTTGTATGTGTTGAATAATAGTAATGAAGTTTTGTCATACATACTTCGCCATGAAGGTTTAGTGAAGGAAAGTAATCCAAAAATGTCGAAGAACAGGGTCTTGAAAGAGCATAACAAGACTTTCCTAGATTGGTTTAAAGATATCATCTTTGCTGATGATAATGCTTCTGAAACATTAAGAAAGCTAGTAGATGGGCCTAAAAGAAATGTTATAACTTGGCAAGAATATGATATAAACAAGTATTCCTTCTATACAAAAGCACACAATGTGAAAAGTACAATGCAAAACAATGGGGTCACCCTAAGGGTTGAATCTTAACACTTCGCTGGTGTACATGATGATAATCCCCGTGTAGCTTTCATCCCTTACTTTGGTTTCATTGAAGAAATTTGGGAGCTTAACTATGTCAAATTTACTGTATGTGTTTTCAAATATAAATGGGTTGACAACAATACCGGTGTGCGAACCGATGATGTAGGATTTACGTTGGTAGATCTAAAGAAACTCGCTTACCAAAATGACCCTTTCATCATGCAGAACAAGCTGAACATGTATTTTATGTTCAAGACCCTTGTGATGAAAGGTGGCCAGTGGTTCTACAAAGGAAAACAATTAGGGCTAATGTTGAAGATAATGATTCATACATTGATACTTATGTTAGTCCTTTGTCCATACAAATGTCGCCTAATGTCGTCGGAGAAGAAGCTGACGATGTTCATGCTAATCGTAATGATCATGATGAAGGAAAATTAATTAACATCGTCTAATGTAATTTTCTTATTATGTATTTCATTTCAGTCTATTCATTTACATAAGTTATTGAATTTGGTGATAATTTTAATTAACTAATGTTTTTTTTTCTTTACAGGCAAATGGCTACACCACCCAGCTCTCCTCCTCCTCCTCCTCCTACTGGTGCAGCATCATAGTTTCTATCTACCTTGAAGCAGACAATAAAAGCCACACGACTAAGATCATTGGCGACTAGACTAGTTGGGGCAGAGAGATCGCTGATCCATGTCGATCTTGAGACTGGGAAAGCTGAAGGTCCCTACAGAAAGAAGTTAAGAACATATTTGAAGATCGTCGCTCATGATAAGGTGGATGTGACATACGAGAATTGGAAACAAGTCTCTGCTACTCAGAAGGATTTGATATGAGAGGATATTCAGGTATTTTAGTTAAATCTTGCATTTTGTTCATTGACAATCAAATTGTAATTTAGTAACAATAGAATGTAATTTTCTGTTTGTCAAGCTAAATTTGATATCCTTGAAGCATTTGACCTGAGGACAAAAAAGAAAATACTTCAGACTGTGGGGGAGTGGTGGAGACAATTTAAGTCTGATTTGAAATCGAAATGAACACTTGCAGCCGACAAGAAAAGTGTCGACGACACTGTATGCGAAAAGTACGACATTAGCAAGAAGAAGTGAGCCCAATTTTGTCAGACTCACAGAGACCCTTCCCAAGAGGTAAGTTTGTGATTTTCATTGTTTTTAACTTTAAATTGGATCACTGTTATACATTGTAATGATAACTTTCAATAATGTTTAATTTCTACAATATGTACGAAAGAAGGCACATGCCATCCAGAAACAAAATACTGCCCCTCACATGTTGTCTTGTAGGGGTTATGAATATTTAGAAAACAAGTTGATGGATGAGAAGAGAAAGAAAAAACTAGTGGAAGCTGCTCAATGCAGAAGCACTAACACCGTGATTGATCCTCCATCTCCCATCAGACGACACGTGAAGTGGAAGATGACCCACACCAAGAAAACTAGGCAAATGACATCTGAGGCAAGAAAGGAAATTGCTGAGAAGATTGTAAGTCACTTTCAATTATTAATTGCAATTATTTATGTTTATTGTGTGATTGACTAAAACAATAAATGTGTTCTTTACAGGATTTGTTAGAGGAGCAGGCCTCACAGGGTTCCTTTGTCGCCCATGGACGTCAGGATGTACTGACTGTTTCCCTTGGGCGACCAGAACACCCTGGTCGTGTGCGTGCTGCTGGAGCCGGTGTCACGATCAAGCAATACTTTGGACCGTCTCCAAGGACCTCCCACATGTCTTCCTCCATGGCTCCTGAAGACGTGGAGCAGCTGACACAACAAATCAGGGACTAGCTGGAGGAGTCGATCACAGAAAAAGTGACTTGACAACTAATGTTATCCTTCAGCTAGATGCAGTCTCAATTTCAATCATAGATACAATCACAAGGACTCGCACTGCCTCCTGAGCCTAAGGTTGGTCCTTCAGCTGCTTGTGTCAGAACAAAGGAGAGTTGTGTTGATCCCTCAGGGAACGATCCAAACATAGGTGACTCAGACAAATGTGGGTTGTACGTCAAAGAAAATCCTCCCGGCCTAGTTGCCTTAGGAAGACTTTATAAGGGATCCACAACCGTTCACAACATTTCTTTGTTACATGATCAAGTCAAGGTTGGTGTTGAGAAGGTTAGACATACAGATGCTCCCATTCTTGTACCCACTGAAGAGGTTAAGTTAGTGGGGCAGACACTTAACACCTTCCTTGCTTGGCCAACACATATTGTCAAGCGTTTATTAGAATAGGTATTTCAGTGTCATTAAATGCTTCTTTTTTCAATTAAAGTGTTGACTGTAATTAATATATGTTGGATAAACAGGAAGCTGTGGGATCGGCAAAACCTACAGATAGGCCGAAGCATGATGTCGATGATCCCATATATCTGATGAGATTGACCATCCCACAACTTTTTCTGAAGCCGTTGCAGGTTATGTGGGATGCTACTGTGTTTGGGGTGTTTAATGAGAACTTCCCCTTGTATATAAAGCATGAAGATCTGTCTGAAATAGCACACGGTGGTCAATGTCTCAGCATCTCTTTTATACAGTTGTGGATTCTATAAATCAGTTTACATTATTGTTTATTACCTAACTTATTGTTTTAAATTCATACATAATTTACTTTATGTTAACAAAAATAGGCATATGAATGAGACAAGTATGTGAGCGGGGAATGTTGATGTGTATGGATTCCTTGAGCCACAGTCCATCCAGAGATCTGGACAATCACAATTTGAATCAGAAAGTTACATTAAGAACTGGATGCAGAATTCTAAACGGGATGTGTACCTAAGAGCCAACTTGAATGGGTAAGTTAAACTGAACAAATGAATTTAAATAATGTATAATAGTATGATAACCTATGTTGGTCTCCACTGTAGTGCACATTGACAAATGATCATCATTTTGCCTAAGGAAAATGTTGTCATCTGGTTTTGTTCGTTGCATAATAGGCCAGACAACTACCTCAAAAGAATAATTAACAGGTCAGTATTGTTTTTCAATACATTTGCATTAACATTAGTTGAGAACATCAATATTTTAATTGTACAATAAACATCCATGTTTGTATTCAACAGTGTTTTGAAAGAACTTGACAATACTACACAAAGTAAATCCAATGTTACTGCTAGGTGGATTGTTGTTAAAGTAAGTAATTTAAACAATTATTCTAGTTATATTTTAGTACTGTGTAGACTAATTTGTACTTAACGTTGAATATCTAAATTTCATAATGTATTTAGTGTAATAGACAAAAAGGAAGCACTGAGTGTGGGTATTACGTCATGCACTGGATATCAACTATAATCTTAGGAAGTTTCAAGAATAATTAGGAAACGGTAATTGTTTAATTCAAACAAATTTCATTTTGTTATGATTGGTATGTATTATATTGTTAACTTATGTTTTATTATATCATGCAATATTTCAATGATGCTAGACCATTGGAACCAAAGAGATTGAAGGCGCTTCGCATCCAGTGGGCAAAGTATTATTTGAAAGTTAAAAATGAAACCTAGGATGTTTAGGCAATTTTGTAATTGTAGTTTAATTACTTTACAATTTTTACAATTCATGTCTCCTTAATATTAAATATTTTTTTCATTCATAGTAATTAATAAATTTTTCATGGAATTTCTGGTCAAAACTATTTCAAAATAGAATGAAAATTATATGATGTGTGGTCTGTTTTTAAAATTTGCAGGTTAATTTTGGGGTTATTGAAAAAACAGACACCATATTAAAAAAATAATCCTAAAAACAACATCGGAGTTTTAAAAAAACCGATGTTGTATGTCATTTTAACATCGGTTTTTTAAAAAACCGATGTTAAAATTCATTAACAACATCAGTTTTGGGAAAAATCGATGTTGCTGGTAATAAAACAACATCGGTTCTTACCAAAAACCGATGTCTGTTATAAGAAAACAACATCGGTTTTTACCAAAACTGATGTTAATATAAACATACAACATTCGTTTTTAGTATATATATATATATATATATATATATATATATATATATATATATATATATATATATTATAATGTCATATATTTTATAATTCTTATTAGATAACATCGGTCTTTAGAAAACCGATGTTAATGATAATACTTTCAACATCAGTTAATAACCGATGTTGAAAGTCCTTAATAATCGACGTTGAAATCCTATTTTTTAGTAGTGTGTCTAGTTGTTATAAAAATCAATCATCTTATAGTACATAATCATTTATACAATTAGATTATAGTGATCAATAATTAAATTCTTAAAATAATATTTTACACTTTAAGTAAAAGTAGAAAATAAAAATTTAGAATATTTAGATAATAAAAAAAAATCAAACTTTATAACCTTGTACTTTTTTTGCTTGACGTTATCCTTATAAAATATGAGTTTAATAATCATAATATGACATTACAAAATAATTTTAAAATATTATTTAATTACAAATAATTATTAATATAATTTTTAAATTAATTATCATAAAAGTTAATTAATTTATCATACAAAATTAATTAAGATTTAATGATGATGTACAATTATTTTATATTATTAATTTATAATTTATTTTCTTGTAAAATATAATATATTTTATTTTTTTATTCTTAATAAAATTTGACGAGTAGTTTTAGTTGCTATATTTTACTCCATTAACAATATAGTGTTCGCCATTAACTTAATTCGTAGTTAAAGTTGAAAATTTGTTGAACACTTTTAGTTCCTGTAGAATTGTGACTTTTGAGTAACGTCTTTTCTTTTTACTCGTGATTATGACTTTGGCAACGGTTTCAGTGGGAGGGCCAGATGAGGCTACTGAAGAGGAGGCAAATATTCTTCAAAAGGAGTCATAAGAAAAATAAACGCAAGGTTGATGGCGAGGGTCATGAGGGGACAATGTGGAAGTTGGTCCACCTAACGGGGAGCCATCAGTGAGTGATGATAAGACATGTATGGGAAAGCTCATCAAACTTGGTATTAGGTTTGTCAGTTGTGAGGGCATTGGTACTGATGACCAATGGTTCAAAAATTCTTTGGAGAGACCCCACATGTCTCTACAATGGCGGACCTAGGTTCATTTGAGGGGGTGCACTTGCACCCCCCTCATTTTTTCAAATTTATCAAATGTGTAAATAAAATTTTATATAATTGAACCCCCTAATTTTTTTTTATAATTTACATCCACTGACTTAGGGTCTTGGATCCGCCACTGGGTCTCTGAGGAGGACAAAGTCAAATTTATTGAAATAGTGATATCTAATGAGGAGCTATTGGGTTGGTGTCAACAGTGGAAAGTGGCTCTAGTGGTCAAGCTTTTGGGGAAGCATGTTGATGCAATCCTACCCCGCAAGGGCATTGGATAGAAAACTCCAAGTAGATTGGGCCAGAGATGCAAGAGAAGGCCCTAGGGTTCTTATGAGCCTTAGGGTAGACTTCGGGCCCATGGGCTAAGTATGAGCCCACTTATCTTTGTAAATATTAGATTAAGGTTTCATTATTTTTGGGCCTTGTATTTAGGGCTCCATAATGTAGGTAGGGTACCCTAGAAATATAGGATTTTTCAGCCCTTGTATTTTAGGGCACCTAGACTAGTTTTTGTATTAGGGGTAGTTTTGTAATTTCACATGCACTAAGTGGATATTTGATGTGTGTGGCTGGAAATAAATTTAATTGAATTGGTAGAAGCCCAATCCAATTAAATTTTAGAGGGGGAGGTGAGCATTTGCTTACTACACCCCATTGCCACATCATATAGTCACACTTTGTGCATGTCCTTCATGCTTTTCATGCCACATGACACCTAAGCACACATAGTGGAGAATCTTGGAATTGATATTGGATTAGTGGGCTGAACCATAACTAAAATTCACTAATCATAATTAGTGAAATTTTGGCTCCAAAGTTTGGCTCCACAAATTCAATTTCAAATTCAAGTGAAATTTGAATTTCCCTCCAATTTTGTGTGACACTTAGGCTATAAATAGAGGTCATGTGTGTGCATTTTTTTCAACTTTGATGATTTGAATATTAAACTTCAGATTTCAAAGCTCATTTAGAGCACAAAATTTCGTGCTCTTCTCTCCCTCTCCCTTCATTCATCTCCTTCTTCCTCCAAGCTCTTATCCATGGCCTCCTATGGTGGTGAGCTTCTTCTAGACTCATCTTCTCCTTGAAGTGGCGTCTCCTCTCTCTTTCCCTTTCTCCATTCCGCTGCCATTCATCTTCCAAGAAGCAAAGGAATCCATTGATGAAGAAGATCCTAGGCCTACAAGCTCCAATGGAGCTTGCATCACATGTCAACTTTCATATTATAGAAAACATGTTGAAAAAGGAGTGGGCTAGCTTTGAAAGGGTAGATAAAAATCATTGATCTACCCATGGACTCATATTTGATTCAACTCGAGAGTATTGAGGACTATAAGCATGCGGTGTTTGAGGGACCTTGGAAGATTGCAGACCACTACTTGTTGGTTCAGAAATGGCGACTAGGGTGCTTTATGGAGGCCGATTTGGAAAATAGGGTGGTAGTGAGGGTTTGCATGCCTAATCTACCCATTGAATTGTCAAATGAGGAGTTTCTTACACGTGTGGGCAATATTGTTGGGGTTATGCTAAAGATTGATTCAGTGACCTCCCTTCACTTAAGTGGAAAATTTGCTTGTTTCTGTGTAGAATTGGATTTGGAGAAGCCGTAGGTACCTAAGTTTATTGTTAGAGGTCAAGCCTTAATCCCATGGCTTTTTTACTGTTTAGGATTTTTTTTTAATTGGGGTCGTTTTTAAATAATTACTCAAAAAGAGATAAGTTGTGACAGAAGTCGTAACACCTATTACGATTTCGTATTTTCTTTTAACTAAAATTGTAAAATTATTTACAATCCAGTTATTTTTTTTTCTCTACAACTTTAACGTCGTAAACAATTTTTTTTCTTTTACGACTTCAAAGTCATAATTTTTTTTTTAATTTTTTTGTGTTACTACTTTGAAGTCGTAATTTTTTTTCCTAAAAAAATGTTAAAGTTATTTGTGTTTTTAAAAAATGATAATATTATTTTTTACGGTTTTTTTTTCTAGTTTTTTCAAATTATACAAAAATTTATTTATTTAATTGTTAAATAAATAATTTTAATTTTATTTATTAATAGTTTTTATTTAATATGATGTATATTTTTATGATTTTATTTTATATGTTATTAATTTATTTTATTGTTTTATTATTTAAAATATATTAAATATTTTTAATATTATTTTATTTAAATATTTTTGTTTATTTAAAATTTAGATAATCTATTAATAAAAATACATATGTCCCAACTGTCAACTTCTATCTGTCTCAAATGTCGGGACAAGTTGTCTTCCCCATTATGGAGGATATCTTTGCTTCCTTCAAACATGCTTTTGTGGTTAATGACAAATGAAAGGTATGGTGTCAAGGATAGTTTTGGTAAAGCAGTAATTAGTCAAGGGGAAGATGTTACACCCCATTTGGAGTCTAACACTCTCATGGTGGCCTTATAGTAGATGGATTCCATTGTGATGGAAGTGCAACATAAGAACACTCATATGGTTCCCAATGTGGAGAAGGTTTTGGACCATGTTGACCTTGGGATGATAGAGGCCTAACCTTCTACGATGATATTATAAATTTAGTTTGCTTGAATTGCAAGGGGACTGCTAGTAGGGGTTTGACCTACTTAATTAAGGATCTCAAAAGGGAGTACAAAGTATCTCTGATGTGCTTACTACAAACTCATTCTAGTGGAGACTCCGCTATAAAAAATGCTAAAGTGTGGGTTTGATAAATTTTTTTATCAAAGATTCCTAGGGTCAAACGGGTGGTTTGTGAATCCTTTGGGATTCAAACATTTGGAAAGTGGAGATTCTATCCCATGACACTCAATTTATTCCAATGAGAGTTAATATGGGTAATTCGAGGAATTGGCTCTTTACAGTGGTTTATGCCAACCCTTATTAACAAGCCCATAAAACATTTTGGGATTCCTTAATGAGTATTGTTGAGGATGTTGTTGCACCTTGGGTAGTTCTAGGTGATTTCAATTCCACTTTTAACCCACATGATAGGAATAAAAAAATTACTAAAGCCTCTATTTGTAGCATGAACAAATTTTGCCTTACTATTGATAATTGTTTGTTAGTTGATGCAAGCTTCCAAGGAGCCCCCTTTACCTGGCAAATGGGGACCTTTCTGAGAGATTAGATAGATTGTTGATCAATATTCACTGGAGACTGATGTTCATGGAGGCTTTTGTTTACCATCTGCCACCCTTAAAATCAAACCATAACCCCATTTTGGTGGAGCTTGTGCGAAATGGGGTTCCTAACAGGCAAAAGTGTCCTTTCCATTTTCTTGCCTCTTGGATTAGTCATGAGGACTTTGATCATTTTATGCGTCAGAATTTACAAAAGAAGGAGTCTTGGAATGTTCAAATTAGTTCCTTTAAGAAGGAACTTCAAATTTGGAATAAGAAAATTTTTGGTCATATATTTACGAAGAAGAAGAAATTGCTAAAGCAACTCTATCAAATCTCCAATAGTCTGACCAGTTAGGCTAATAGTTGGGCCTTGGAGGAGTAGTGAAGGTTGTGGGTTGATTACTAGAAAATCCTTGTTGAGGAGGAACTTCTTTGGTGCTAGAAGTCTTGCTCTAGATGGTTAACATTTGGTGACCATAGTACTCACTACTTTCATGGTATCACATTTATCCGTAGATGGAGGAATAAGGCTGACATGATCCAAAATGATGAGGAAGAATGGTTAGGTTTTCAAGAGGTGATTAAGCAATATGTTACTAGTGACTTCTCCAAGCTTTTTGATGCTACCACCCTTTCTTTCCTTTCTATTTGGTCAATTGTTTTCCTCTTTTGGAGGCAGAGGATGTGGTTTTGCTAGGGAGGGATATTTTGACATAAGAAATTTTTTCGGCCCTTAGGAACATGGGCGGTTATAAGGCTCCGGGCCTAGATGGTCTTCAAGCTATGTGTTTTCAATCTTGGTGGCATTTGGTTGGTGAGGACCCGGTGAATCTTGTGCATGGGATTTTTAGAAACCCTAATTCCATGTAGAGCTAAATGAGACATTCATTTCCCTCATCCTTAAGATTGAAGGGGCCACCAGATTGAAGGATTTTTGCCCTATCGGTCTTTGCAACGTTTCATACAAGTTGGTATCAAAATTTTTAGCTTTTTGTTTACATTGGTTGATGGAAAATCTTTTTGATCCTTGTCAAGCAAGCTTTATTCCATAAATAGGCAAAGCATGGATAATATCGTTATAGCCCAAGAGATATTTTATTCTATGAAAAACAAGAAAGGCAAGAAAGGTTGGATGGCTATTAAAGTTGACCTCGAGAAAGCTTATGATGGCCTTCAGTGGGAATTTTTGAGGGAAACCTTGTCTGACATTGGTTGTCCTCATAATTATTTGCAAATGGTCTGGTGTTGTGTATCTTCAGTGAGGATGAGGATGCTCTGGAGTGGATAGGTTCTTGATGCATTCATTTCTAAAAAAAGGGTTCACCAAGGTGATCCTATTTTCCCTTATCACTTTGTGCTTTGCTTGGAATACCTTATTCATCTTATTAATCTAGCAGTTGACAACAAAACTTGGAAGCCAATTCAATTAAACAAAGGGGCCCCACTTATACCTCACTTGGCCTTTGCAGATGACATTCTTCTTTTTGCGGAAGCTTCAGTTGACCAGATTGATGTCATCAAGATTGTTCTCAATCTATTTTGTGAAAGCTCGGGGGACAAAGTTAGTGATCAAAAGTCTTATATTTTATTCTCCAATAATGTCAATTGGCAAACTAAGCATGACATTGTGACTCGAAGTGGTTTCCATTGTACAAATGATCTTGGAAAGTATCTCGGGGTTATGATTTTGCACAAGAATGTCAGCCAACAGACTTTTAGCTTCATTTTAGATAAAGTCAATAGCATTTGAGTTTGTGGAAGGCCAATATGATGTTCATGGTAGGTAGGGTGACCCTCACAAAGTCAGTTTTACAAGTTTTTCCTACGTATGTCATACAATCAACTTTCCTTCTGTCTTCTCTGTGTGATGCTATTGATAAGAAATGTTGCTCCTTTGTATAGGGCGACAGTGAGGATTCTAGGAAAATCCATACTTTGGCTTGGGGTATTGCTAGGGGCACCCGACAACATTGCTGGTGCACCCAACAATTTTTTATAATTCCCAAAATACCCCTCATCGTGTTATTTCTACAAAAAGCTGGTTTATTTCATTTTTGTTTACATTGTTGCTTTCTTTGTTTCTCCGTGGTAGTGTTGTGCGATATTTGGAGCTTTGAGAGAGTTTGGGGTGTGGTGAAGTTAGAGATCTCTGCTTTGGTGTGTTATTTTTCAACCAAGGTACATATTTGATAGTTTTTGTGGGTATGGTTTTTTTTTTTGGATGCAGGAATGTTGGAATACACTATTTCAAAGGCACAAAAGAACTTCTTCCACGAGAGTGCATGGAAGAACGTTCTTCCGCAGTAGAAATTAACAACTGCGGAAGAACGTTCTTCCCTGCACTCCTACGGAAGAACTTCTTTCGCGAGAGTGCACGGAAGAACCTTCTTCCGTAACTGAAAATAACAATTGCGGAGGAACCTTCTTCTGTGCATTCCTGCGGAAGAACTTCTTCCGCAGGAATGCATAGAAGAAGGTTCTTCCGTACTTCTTCCGCAGGAATGCATGGAAGAAGGTTCCTCCGCAGTTGTTATGTTCAGTTGTAGAAGAAGGTTCTTCCGTTAGTTGGTTGAAGTGTTGATTTTTTCGCCTAGGTTGAAGTATTTTTTGGTGATATGAACTATGTAGTTATAATGTTGAAATTAGGTAATTAAAAGTTGAATTTGTTTTTTGTTAAATTATTGATGTAGATAAAATATTTGTATTAGGTTGTTAAATCTTGAATTAGTCGATATTCATAGTTTGAAGTAATTATTTAGTCAATTTATTTAGGTTGTTGTATTGTTCAATTATGTATTTAAATGTTGAATTAGGTGATAGTTATAGTTTGAATTAAGATGGACGAAGATCAATGGGCATATGACAATACAATGTCTGAAGAAGTTGATATGGATTTTGAAGATGAACAACATTGTGATGTAAATGAAGGACATGTTGATTGTTCAGACGCTTTTAATACTTCTCAGGTAATCATGTTGATCAGTTTCAGTCATTTGGTTTAATGTATGATTTGTGTTAAAATTAATATGTTGGGGTTGCGTTGTAGGTCTTTACTACTTGAGACGATGTTTTACAGTGGGCTCGAACGGTTGCCCATGAAAACGGTTTTGTTGCAGTAATTATGAGATCTGATACATATACTGGTAGTAGAGGAAGAACTTCATTTGTTTTAATTGGGTGTGAAAGGAGCGGTCAGTACAAGTGTAGGAAGAAAGAATTTGTTAGAAGAGACACAGGTACTAGGAAATGTGGTTGTCCCTTCAAGCTTCGTGGAAACCAGTGCATGGAGGAGAAGGTTGGATGGTGAAGTTGATCTGTGGGATTCACAACCATGAATTGGCGAAGACCTTAGTTGGACATCCATATGCTAGGAGATTGACAAATGATAAGAATAATATCATTGCTGATATAACAAAGTCGAATGTGAAACCAAGAAACGTCCTACTAACGTTGAAGGAGCACAACGCCAACAATTGCACCACAATCAAACAAATCTACAATGCAAGAAGTGCATATCGTTCTTCAATAAGAGGAGATGACACTGAAATGCAACACCTAATGAGGCTTCTTGAACGTGATCAATACATTCATTGACATAGATTGAAGGATGAAGTTGTGGTGCGTGATTTGTTTTGGTGTCACCCAGATGCAGTTAAGTTATGTAATGCGTGTCATCTTGTTTTTTTGATAAACAGTACCTACAACCTACAAAAAAAAATAGGTACAGACTCCAATTGCTTGACTTTGTGGGGGTGACACCAACAGGGATGACTTTTTCTGTTGGGTTTGCATACCTGGAGGGTGAGCGTGTGAACAATATTGTATGGGCATTGGAACGGTTTCAAGGCCTATTTTTTAGAAGCGATCGCCTCCCTATTGTTATTGTCATAGACAGAGACCTAGCCCTCATGAATGCACTGGAAATTGTGTTTTCGGAGTGTACAAACTTGTTGTGCAGGTTTCACATAGACAAGAATGTGAAGGCAAAGTGAAAATCGCTAATTGGTCAAAAAAATGCCTGGGAGTACGTAATGGATAGTTGGGGTACTCTGGTAGATTGTCCTTCGGAACAACAGTTCCCTGAGCACCTTCAAAAGTTTCAAGTAGCGTGTTCCCCATGGCAATGTTCGTTGACTATGTATGTGAGACATGGATTGTCCCACACAAGGAGAAATTTATCACGACCTGGACGAATAAGGTGATGCACCTAGGCAACACAACAACAAATAGGTATTTAATTTTTTTATTATTTTAGTCAAGTTTCTTTTAATGATTGTTAGGAACATGATTGTTATTAATTTGTCTTGTCTGTTGTGTGTTTTAAATGTAGGGTTGAATCTGTTCATTGGGCTCTAAAAAGGGTATTATAGAATAGCCTTGGAGACCTCTGTAGTGTTTGGGATGCCATGAACAACATGATCACGCTGCAGCACACTCAAATTAAAGCATCATTCGAAACAAGTATGCATGCCGTTGGACATGTATATAAAAAAACCTTATACAAGAGGCTTCTGGAGTGATCTTAAGAGTGCCCTTTGGAAGAGGCACATTCCCTCCTACTATAAAAGGGAGCTTATGAACAAGCTCCAAAGGCTTAGACAAGGCGGAGTATGAGTGTTGAAGAATATATACAATAAACGGAACTACTCCTTTTAAGAGCTGGACTTAGGAAGGAGGAAAGAACAAGCATAGCTAGGTTCCTTAGTGGGCTTAATATGGAAGTAAGGGACAAGGTTGAACTCCTTCCATATAGGGACCTAGATGAGCTAGTCCAACTTTGTATAAGAGTGGAGCAATAACTTAAAAGAAAGCCTTCTTCAAAATCTTATGTCTTTCACTCTTATACAAGGAAGGACCAAGCCCAAGGAATTTTGGGGGCTGCAACTTCAAAACCCAAGGAAGATAAGGGTAAGACCATAAAGAAATCCACCCGTAAGACTAGTTCCCAAGAAAGGACTAGCAACCTTAAATGCTTCAAATGTCTTGGGAGAGGTCACATTGCCTCTCAATGCCCTACAAAGAAAACCATGATTATGAGGGGTCAAGACATTTATAGTCGTCAAGAGGAGACTACTTCTTCCCCTTCCTCTAGTGGAAGTGAAGATGAAGTAAGGGGTGAAGAGTCTAGTGAGGAAGTCTACCCCCATGAAAAAGGTGACCTCCTAATGGTTAGAAGGCTCCTTGGAGGTCAATCTTGTGATCTATCTCAATCCCAAAGAGAGAACATATTTCATACAAGATGCAAAATTTTAGATAAAACTTGTTCTCTCATTATGGATAATGGATCTTGTTGCAATTGTTGTAGCACAAGATTAGTTTCCAAGTTGAACCTCACTATCATTCCCTACCCAAAACCATATAAACTTCAATGGCTCAATGAGCAAGGGGAAATGATAGTTAACCAACAAGTGAAGGTACCTTTCTCCATTGTGACATATAAGGATGAAGTTAATTGTGATATAGTTCCCATGGAGGTAGGACATATTCTTTTAGAAAGGCCATGGCAATTTGATAGGAAGATCATTTACAATGGCCTAACTAATGAGATTACCCTCACCCATTTTGGCACTAAATTTGTGTTGCATCCTCAAACACCTTCACAGGTGGCCAAAGATCAACTAACTATGAAAGATAAGAGGGATGAGGAAGAAAAACAAAAGAAAAAGAAGGATAGTAAGGCCTTGTCTTCAAAGGACAAGGGAAAGGAAAAAAAGGAAAATGATTCCTCCAAGAAGATTGATAAGAAGGAAAATCATTTTGCAACAAAAGGTGATATCAAAAGAGCACTCTTTCTTAAACAATCTTTCTATCTTCTCCTATCAAGGGAAACATCCCTTAGCACTGTCATACCTCTTGAGCTTGAGGTTATTCCTCAAGTAAAGGAGTTGTTGGATGAGGTTTTGATTCGTAAGAGCTTAACTCCTTGTGCTTTGTTGGTGCCCAAAATAAGTATTATGAAGCATTGAATCCCTATGATAGGTGGTATGATGAATGTGTTGAGTGGTGCAACCCTCTTTTGTAAAATCACCCATGCATCCAACATCTTCATGATTCAAATACATAGAGACTCATTAGGTAGGTTTGTTCTTATTTTCAATACAAACTTAGGGGCTCATATGGGACACTTTAGGTTTGTCGTACTTTTTGATAGGAATAATCAACATGAAAATACAGAAAAAGGTATGTTTTATTGCATTACTTTCCTTAATTTTTTATATAGTGATCAAAGGGTTCCCACAAACCCTAAGAGAATAAAGGTCATTTCTGAGTGGCCCACTCCACCAAGTATAAGGAAAATTTGGGGCTTCCATGACTTAACAAACTTTTACAAAAGGTTTGTCCCATATTTTTCTATACTTGTAGCACCACTCATTGAGTTGGTGAGGAACCATGTTCCCTCATGGGAAGATGCCCATGAAATGGGTTTTCAGACCTTACCTTACTCCAACATACCAAACACCACTAATATATATATATATATATATATATATATATATATATATATATATATATATATATATATATATATATATATATATATATTCTCTTTATAGGTGTTGAGGGAAGAAGCCCAGAGTTTCAAGAACCTCTGGATTTGAGGTCAAATCCTTTTCAAGGGGGGGGGGGGGAATGATGCAATCCTACCCCCAAGGGCATTGGATAGAAGACTTCAAGAAGATTAGGCCAAAGATGCAAGAGAAGGCCCTAGGATTCTCATGAGCCTTATGATAGATTTCAGGCCCATGGGCTAAGTATGAGCCCACTTATCTTTGTACATATTAGATTAAGGTTTCATTATTTTTGCACCTTGTATTTAGGGCTCCATATTGTAGGTAGGGTACCCTAGAAATATAGGATTTTTCAGCCCTTGTATTTTAGGTCACCTAGACTAGTTTTGTATTAGTGGTAGTTTTGTAATTTCACATGCATTACGTGAAAATTTGATATGTGTGTTGGGATATAAATTTAATTGAATTGGGAGAAGCTCTATCCAATTAAATTTTAGAGGGGGAGGTGAACATTTGCTTGCTACACCCCATTGTCACATCATATTACATGTCTCATGACACCTAAGCACACTTAGTGGAGAATCTTGGACTTGATTTTGGATTAGTGGGCTGAACCATAGCTAAAATTCACTAATCATAATTAGTGAAATTTTGGTCCCAAAATTTGGCTCCACAAATTCAATTTCAAATTCAAGTGAAATTTGAATAAAAATTCAAATTTTCCTCCAATTTTGTGTAACACTCAGGCTATAAATAGAGGTCATGTATGTGCATTTTTTTCAACTTTGATCATTTGAGAATTACACTTCAAAGTTCAGACCTCATTAGAGGCACAAAATTTTGTGCCTCTTCTCTCCCTCTCCCTGTACTCATCTTCTCCTACCTTCAAACTCTTATCCATGGCTTCCAATGGTGGTGAGCTTCTTCTTGACTCATCTTCTCCTTGAAGTGGCATTTCCAATCATCTTTCTTCCTTCTCCATTCCGCTGCCATGATCTTCAAGAAGCAAATGACTCTATTGATGAAGAAGATCCAAGGCCTACAAGCTCCACATGGAGCTACATCATGTTATTGAAGGATCATGTTTAAGTATTAATCAAGTTATTCATATAGTTTCAACTTTTATATTTGTGAAAGAAAGGATGTTAATGAAAGATCATGTTTAAGGAAGGATTGATTAAGTATTGATTACGTTCAATTCATATATGTGTTTGTGATACGATCCATACAAAAGTTTATTCTTGTAAATCTATTTTTAAAAGGTAATTTTTTTTCAAAACCAATTCACCCCCCCTCTTGGTCTATTGAGTTCCATCATCTTTTTCAATTGGTATCAAAGCTAAGCCTTGAAAGTTACTCAAGATCACAGTTTTTCTAAAACAATGGGATCAAAACAAATCACTTTCAAAGAGGGTGCATCTTTGGATCGACCTTCTTTGTTTAAGGGTGAACATTTTTCTTTTTGGCAAAAGAGAATGAAAATCTTTATTCAATCAATTGATCCCCATGGAATGCCATCATTAAAGGTCCTTTCATTCCTACTAAAGAAGTAAATGGTGAATTAATACCTAAAGAATGAGATGAAATGAGAGATGATGAGAAAAGGAAAGTGCAAGATGATCAAAAAGCTAAAAACATTTTAACTTCTGGTTTATCTTTCGATGAATTCTTTCATATTGCAAGGTGCAAAAGTGCAAAAGAGATTTGGAATATGCTTCAAGTCACCAGGAACAAAGTTGGATAAATCATTTAATAATGGTATGCAGAAGACCACCTTCTTTTAGAATACAAAGTCAATCATGTCACCTAATTGGTAGTTTGTTGTGTATGCCTGGTCATACTCCAAAGTTTGTGCAACTTTATATCTATGATACAAAAAAATGAGATTCAAAATATGCTTGGATGCTTAAGGTGAAAAATTCATATTCATATTTATCATTTTATTTATCACCTATAACATGTGTTTTAATAAATTCCTATATATTATTATGCCACTTATACTATTTTAAAAATTTCTATATAGATCTGAAAGTCATCCTAATCCACAAATTGTGGTTCAAATAAAAAACATGTTTAATGAGTACAATGCATTTGCTAAATCTTTCAAAATGGCTAAGGAAAATTTTGATCATATTACTTTATGTGATCTAAAATTGAAATTGATTTCTAATAGAAACAATGATGACAAAATATATAACTTACCCATTATTTTTGAAGTAGTTGCTCTAATTGTTGGTGATACTGATGATCAAATGTGTAGAGATATGATACTTTAGACACATAGTGGCAAACTATAGAGAATCAATGAGTTGCATGCAAGCTACTTTAATTTGGGATACCCATTTTTATTTTCCTATGGTGAAGATGAATACAGTCACGATGTGCAACATGAAGATACAAATAAGTCTCAAAGTAGAAAAAGAAATAGAGTTACCATCAAAGAGTTTTTAAGCTTTAGACTCCAAACTAGAAAACATGAAGCACAAACATTGTTAAGATCACAATTTTTTTTTTAGCAATATGTGGTTAATGGTTACACCGTGATGGAGTCTGAAAGATTTTTTATATCAAAACTCATCAAAAGCAGTTGAGAGTGGATAAGTATAGTAGATTGCAAAAATGCCATTATCAAAATCAATCTCAACCATCAAATCTAGGAAAATGTATCATCTTACCATCTACCTTTGCAGGAGGAAGAAGATACATGGACAAATTGTACTTTTATGAGATGGCAATTTACCGTTATGTTAGATTCCTTGATTTGTTCTTGACTTTTACATGTAATCCGTGTTGGCCAAAAATTGAGAGGTTGTCAAGGCCAACTAATTTGTAAGCACAAGATTTCCCTAACATAGTATCAAGAATTTTTAAATTAAAGCTTGATCAACTTCAAACAGATTTGAAGAAGAAATAAATATTTGGCAAAGTTCTTGCATGTAAGTTAACTATATTGTTTATTTAATTATGAATATTATTTAATCTATTCATTCATACTCCACATATATATATATATATATATATATATATTAACTTTCTTTTCTTCTCCTTAACAAATGTATACATAATTGAGTTTCAAAAAAGATGTTTGTTTCATGTACACATCCTTATCTTTTAACATACATCAAGCAAGTACCCAACTCTTGAGGATATTGACAAAATCATTTCATCTAAGATACCGGATCAAAATCAATATATAAATTTATATGAGTATGTAAAGAACCACATGATCCATGGTCCTTGTGGCTCAGCTAACAAGACATCACCATGCATGAAAAATAATAAATGTTCTACGTATTATCCTAAAAACTATAGCCATTATCTATTTTGGATCAAGACGGTTATCCTTTATACAAGAGAAAAGATAATGCTAATGCCATTGAGAAAAATGGTGTATTTCTTGACAATCATGTTGTCCCTTATAATCTAAAGGTTTTGTTGAAGTACCAAGCACATCTTAACATTGAATGGTGCAATTAATATACTTCTATCAAATACTTATTAAAGTATATCAATAAGGAATATGATAGATAATAGTTGTCATTATTCTCAAACAAGTTAAAGATGGACAAGAGATATAGTGCATTGATAAAGTCAAATAGTATTTGGAATGTAAATACATTTCACCATGTGAGGCTTGTTGGAGATTTTTTTTTCTTTTCCAATTCAGGGAAGGACATCAATTGTTGAGACATTACACTCTCATCTTCCAAATATGCAATCTATTCTTTTTTAATGATGATGAATATATGGATTCCTTGCTTTCTAAGTCAAGTGTAAGGGAATCAATGTTTACATCCTAGTTGCAATCAAACAAAATATACAGTGAAGATAAAAGTTTTATCTATGCATAATTTGTGTAAGTAAAAAATTGCATACCTAGAAAAAGATGTTGGCAACCAAGAAAATAAGATTACATTATTGGGAGGTTGAATTGGATGCCTAAAACCACTAGTGAGTTGTTTTATTTAAGAATGATGTTTTTTGCTGCTAAGGGGCCATGCAATTATGAAGAAATCATAACTATTGCAAAACTTGATTCTCTTGCAAATTGAAGATT
This sequence comes from Glycine max, assembly GCF_000004515.6. Classification (NCBI taxonomy): domain Eukaryota; kingdom Viridiplantae; phylum Streptophyta; class Magnoliopsida; order Fabales; family Fabaceae; genus Glycine; species Glycine max. The sequence goes on from NC_038254.2 coordinate 23,671,596, forward strand.
TCTTGCACTAAATGTGGAAGAGCTTAGATAATTTTCAGAATGGTTATTACTTGTGGGTGATAAAAAACTAGTCAAGCCAAATAATGGACATGTAGAAATAGAAATTCCTTATGAGTTTCTAATTGTTGACTTTAGTGATCTCATTTGTGCCATAGTGGAAAGCACATATTCAAACTTAGTTCAACAATACAAAAATGAGGCTTTCTTGAAATCTTGAGCTATATTGTCATCAAATATTGACATTGTTGACCAGATCAACGATTATGTTCTATCATTGATACTTGGTAATGAGAGAGAATATATAGGCTTAGATTCTTTTGACATGTCAGATGCAATTGATAGTGCACCACTGAAGGCAATTACTTTTGAATTCCTTAACACATTAAATACATCTGGGCTTTTAAATCATAGAATCAAGTTAAAGACTGACTCACCAATAATGTTGTTGAGGAATCTAGACCAATTTGAAGGTCTTTGCAATGGTACTAGATTAATAGTCACAAGACTGACAAATCATGTCATCAAAGCAAAGATCATCTATGGAAAAACATTGAAAATTTAATTTACATTCCTCAAATGTCATTATCTCCTTCCCAATCATCATGGCCTTTTAAGCTTGTGAGGAGACAATTTCCTTTGATTATTTCATATATCATGACCATTAACAAATCTCAAGGTCAACCATTGTAAAGTATTGACTTGTATTTCCCTAGACCAGTCTTTAGTCATGGCTAATTATATGTAGCATTTTTTAGAGTGTAGAGTAAACAATGTTTTGAGATTTTGATACATGACAAAGAAGGAAAAGGCTAAAAAACAACCACCAATGTTGTTTATAAGGAGGTTTTACAAAACTTATGGTCACTGTGTAACAACTTATATATTACTTATAAGCTTTATTTCCCAATATAATATTAACCATATTGCTTTTTGTGATGCAGAATTTTGGATAACAACAATTTTTTGCATTTTGGGAGCAACAAGTATAATATTTTGATTTATTGCACTCACTTTTATCATTTTACTATCCACCAAATCAATGTTTTTAATATTTCTTTCAACTTCTATAGGTTGTGGTCATCTTTGTCATTGGCTTACTGTTATATTTGACCAATAATCTCTATTATATATTTCAAAGTTTATCCGAAAAACAAGACTTTGCACTATATTTCATTATATAAGTAATTGTTCTTGACAGGTATGACTAAAGTAAGCTTAAGAGTAAGTTTCTCACACTATTTAAACATTTCAATCAGAATTTAGATTCTTACACCTACATGTTTTGAATCAGGACTATGACATATTATTCTAATTAGATGATGGCAAATTATCGTTAAGGTTATTTTGTTTGTTGTTATTTCAAACATACTCCCTATGTTTTTTATTTTCTATTGTGATATCTTTTTTTGTAAAATAAGACAATTGTATCTGAGTGACTTTTAAAAATTTTAGGCTATGATGACAACAGTATTATGTATAGGAATTGGTAACTTGGGTTATGCCCCTTATAAATATATTTAGGTGATTTTGCAACTTGCAAGTATGATTATTATATTTAGTTATTCAATCTGTGTGCTTTCTGTTCCCTACAAGGATAAAGTACACTTGTGGTATGTAACTTATTTTATTTTTCTTGAGCAGCATGACCTGACCACTCAAAAGGTAGAAAATATGGCACTAAAGATGAATATCAGTGACAAAATTTAGAGGTTTCATGATCTATAGAAAAAAACATCAAATTAGACTTGTATTTTGAAGATTGAGACATATTTGATTTGGTAAATTATATATATATATATATATATATATATATATATATATATATATATATATATATATATATATATATATATATATATATATATATATATATATATATATATATATATATATATATATATATAGAGATATATATATATATATATATATATATATATATATCTATATATATATATATAGAGAGAGATATATATATATACACACACATACACATATATATATATACATATATACAGATATATGAGGCGTGATCTGTGATGTTTTTAGAAAAAAATAATCACTATATAGATATAGTTTAAATGTCTTTACTCAGTACCCGTATACACACAATTCACGCGCTCCCCTCTTCCTTTTTTCACACAGAGAGAGATAGACATACCTTGATAGTAGTTTGATAAAATTATTTGAATAGAATCATGAAGTTGATTTTAACTACGGGTATGAAATTATGACGCGTCAAGTTTTTTGAAAGCAAAAATTACACTATAGATTGATAGTTTAACAGTGAATAATTAATAACTATACTAAAACTACTGAAAAGGCGTATATATTGCACTTTAAAAGCTAAACTGACTACAATTATGTATTTGTAACCCAACTTTATAATAGAGTTCACTATTATTTCAAGTATTTTATGAAAACCAAAGTATTAGTTGGCCAATCCTTTCAACTTATCTTGAAAAATTATGAATTTTTTTGTATGATGCCTCTGTGCATGTAGTTTAAGCTAAATTTTTAAACCAAGAAAAACTTAAACATAAAAATAATAAAAATTAATGTTTTTCTATTGACCCACCCAAAATTTTAGTTTTACATAGGTTTGGAAAAAGGTAAATTTTCCTAAGCAATCATTTTCATAATCTATTGCAAATTTAGTATGTTGTACCCAACACTCATATGAAGTTCTAGCCACTAGTTTCATAACTTTTTGAGCTTTGGCCTTTGAGAAATATTTAAAATTGTGAAGGGAAAAACAATACTTGGTCTAGAAAAAAGATAGAACACATATATGCTTAGGAATCAAAGATAAGCCTAAGATTAAATCATTAAATTAGGATGAAATATGGACAAAGTTTTCTTTCAATTTTTTAACATCCCAAATGAAAAAAATCAATTTCACAAGACAACATGCAACCACCAACACAAATACACCATGAACAAAACAAATCAAGAATCTTGGCAGTGAAACCGCCACCATCAACATGTAGAAAAGATAAAATGAAGTCAAATCGCACTCCCCCACTTATACCTTCTCCACATGCCAATCAAGAGAGGGAAGGGAAGCTTTGTGGTTGTAACAATGTTCTTTGGGTGAGAGGAAGAAGCTTGTTTGAAGGCTGAAGATGAAAGGTGTTGAGAATTATGGGGGTTGGGAGATTTGGAAGAGATAAAAAAAATCAAATTAGTGTGTGTGTGTGTGTATGTAAATGGTTTAGAGAAAGAAAAATGTTGTCATTTGCTTATGTAATGACATATAAAAAATGTTGTTTATGTAATGTGTACTTAATCCCAATTTAATATAATTAACATTTTGGCATGTGTTTAATAAGGGAGCAAGAAGGGGACGTGCTACTCAACTCCATTTTGAAAATCGATTTATGCAAAGGTTACAAGGTCTCTATGTCTCCAACAGAGGTTCATCTTCTCATGTCTATGCTCCTCAAGGCCTCTATTCAAAGGTTACAAGGATCGATTTATGTGCTAAAACTTGACTTTTTTAGTTTTTATATCAAATGAATTTATTTTTGGAGACCTTATATTATTATTATTATTATTATTATTATTATAAATAATTATTATGAATTAAAATTAATTTTTCACAATTTTGAATTTTTAATAATTATTTAAGTATTTTTGTCCCAAAATTCGTAATAATTTCATTTTAGCTCTATAATTTTTCAAACTTCTATGAAACATATTTTTATGTATCTAATCCAAAAATGAACTAACATGGTCAATTTCATCATGTTTTAAATCAAATCAATATTGATATGCTTTTGTAAACAACTAGGGGTATTTTGATAATTTTTGTCAAGATTTTTTGAGCTTGGAATTATGATATATATATATATATATATATATATATATATATATATCATTTTATTGTTATATAAATTTCTTTCTCATGTCAACCTCAAAAGTATAAAAATGGAGATGTAATTACCAACCAATTTTTTGAGTTCTTTGATGCTATGCTCGAGAAATAATTATAATTATTAGAAATAATGATTAAATAACTCTCAAAACTCTAATTTCAATGAGATACAATAGAATTTCAAAATTTTCTCTATCTTTTCAAAATTAATTCTATAAAAAAAATGTTCTAAAAGTTGGGATGTTACAAATTAGACCTTAAAAATTAGTTTGTAACAAAAAAAAAAAAATACATCCAGCAAAACTTTTGTAATTTTAAACTAAGACAAATTTAAGATCAATTTTTAACTTTTTTTCAACCCAAAATGTCAATCTCATTAAGCTTTTTAGATAAGTTTATTATGTATTTAAGGATTTATTTTATTTTAATATTTAATTTATGATTGATTTTTTTGTCTTGCAAATATTTCACTGTTTTATTTATAGTTCTTGTAAATTATTTTGTTAGTCTTTGCAGGTTTTTTTCTTTTTAGTTTTTATATATATTTTTAAAAATTTTAGTCCCTACTGACATGGAACTAGAGCTAGAGCTATCAAAATTGTCTCAACTCCAATGGCTTGCCGAGCCAAGGCAAGTCAGGTTATAAAAATTTTGGTCTAAAAAGGATTAGGCTTATTTGACCTGGTTTATCGAGCCTAAAGGTATTGCTTGGGCTATAAATATTTGGTTCAAATGCTATTAAGTAACCTATTTGGCTTGACATTTATTTTTATCTTTCTTTTTAAAACAAGTATAACTTTAAGAAAATAAAAGGTCAATTCAGCCTGACCGAGCCAAAAAAACATGGCCTATGAGAGATTTGGACCTGGTTGAGCTAGCTTTTTATCATCATTTGTCATGAGAGGTTAGATCCAACCCTACCAACGCATTTTGATAACTCAACATGACACTTGTAATGTGCCATTTTTTTGCTAAGATAACATTTATTGAATCATTTACTAACATGACACTTATAGTCGTTAGCAACTATTAGCCACATCCATAGCTATTAAAAACAAGAACTAATGACCAAAAAATAAAATTGAAGGACCTTTAAAAAAACTAGGAAGACTAAAATAAAAGAAATAGATAAGTTAGAGGAATTAAAAGTATAATTAAATCTTAAAATAATAAAAATAAAAAAAGGGGAAAAGAAAAGGAAGAAGGAGGCGTAAATTACTAGCAACACCCTACGACATCGAAAGGTTCAAAGATCATGGAAGAAAAGCGCCCCTCCAAGGTCCGCGCGCTAAAAAAAGCGAACCCATTCAAGCAAAATTACGACTCTCTCGTCGTTCCCATCCCTTCCTCTTCGCCCCCAAAATTCTGTTTCACAATCCTAACTCCAAATCCAAAATGGAACAACCCCCTAAGCCCGAAACAGTGACTGAATCGCACGTCCCGAACGGCTTCTCCACCACCACCACCACCGTCCCGAACGGATCGGGATCGGAATCCCAGGCCCCCAAGGAACACACCGCATCGTCGTCCAGTAGCACCAAAAAATCGGTGCACTGGAGCCCCGAATTGGTTACTGAATCCACGTTCACCTCTTCCCCTTGCGAATCGCGCTCCAATCCATACTTTTCCTCTTCTTCTTCCTTCTCCCAACCTCCCCCAACGTTCATGGGTCAGTATTTTTTTTTATTTTGTAATTTTATTTTTCCTTTGCATGCGCGTGGATGCGTATTTCCGTTTTGTTTGTGACCAGAGACGGTGGTGACCGTTCGCAATGTGCTGGGAAGATGGGGCAGGAAGGCCGCGGAGGCTACTAAGAAGGCTGAGAGTCTCGCTGGAAACACGTGGCAGCACTGTAAGTTTTCTATCTTTTTTTAATTTTTTTTGTCGTTTTTGCGTTCTTAATTCTCAATTGGGTGCACATGGAATAATGATGCTAGTGCTGGCTTTTGATTGATCAAATATCGGGAATCTAATAGAAATTTTTTTATTAAGGAAACTGGTGTTAGAGTTGTATAGATTTAAGTGTGAATTGGATTATTATGTATCTGCCAGAAATTTGTTCATTTCCTGGGGTCCCTTTAAGAAGATGTGATCACACGTTTATGTGGGATAAAATAGTTGCATGTGAGATAATGTGATCCATTCTGTATTTTCTTACGAGGAGTACGCTCCACGAACATGTTCTCTAACACACTTTTTCAAACACACTCTCCAATCGGTTAAAATTTGGTTTGAAACCCACAAATTTTGTCATTTTCAATAAATTTTAATTAATAAGAGTGTGTGATCAAAAGAGTGTGTTAGAGAGTGTATTGCTAGCATTTCTCTTTTCTTTTATGTCTCACGTGGACTTTATTATCTTTTTTGAGTTGTTTTGTCAACAGGATGTATCAAACTAACCCTTGTTGTGTGTGACATATACCTTAGAGGCTGTTTTTCCTGATGTGGTATAACTTATCAAACATTTCCTTGGTTTCCACATCATCATGCCAACCAGTGGTTGTATTGACCATTGAGCTGTATCGATTTACTCTTTATGTTTTATTAATCAGTGTACTTGATGAGTTGATGGATTTTCTGTGTCTTGTTATTTTTGCCCCTTGCATCTTTGTTGATGACAATGAGTCTTCTACATTACATAATTGAAATATACTTCTTTTGTTACATTGTGCTTAAGTGAAAACAAGCCCTAGCTTTGCTGAAGCTGCTATGGGGAGAATTGCCCAGGGAACAAAGGTCCTGGCAGAAGGTGGATATGAGAAGATTTTCCTGAATACATTTGAGACAGTTCCAGAGGAGAGGCTTCTGAATTCTTATGCATGTTATCTATCCACGTCTGCTGGTCCAGTAATGGGAGTTTTGTATGTATCCACTGCAAAGATTGCATATTCTAGTGACAATCCTATTTCGTATAAAAATGACAACCAAACAGAATGGAGCTATTACAAGGTACATATTCTATTTAGATGGACTGAATTGCTAGATACAAAATTTGCAATCATCAATGTTAGGAAACTAAGTAATATGACAACTATACAAATAAATCAGAATACAGCTCCTAAATAGATTATATTCTCCTCCCCAAATAAGAAACTTTCCAACACTCCTCTCAAGTTGGAGCATACAAATCATATGCACCAAGCTTTTTACTATGGAACTGAAATTCAAGGACCCCGAAGAGACTTTGTAAGGATATCTAGAGCTGATAACTAGAGTTAACAAACTCAATGGTAGTTTCCTTGTAGAGAACATTTTTCTCTAATAAAGTGACAAACAATTTCTATATTCTTGGTTTTTTCATGAAAGATCATGTTTGATGCAATGTGAAGGGCATCTTGATTATCACAACACAATTTCATCTTATCGACACTTCAAACTTTAACTCATAAAGTAATTGTTTTACCCATACAAGTTCATTAGTAACCATTGCCCTGGGCTGATAGTCATCATCTACATTGGACCATGGAACCACATTTTTGCTTCCGAGATACTCCCTCCAGACTGAAATATAAAGAAACAAAAAATAACTCACCCATCAAGAAAATTAGTTAACATCATTTAATTTTGATAATCTCAATAAAAAAAGTTAATTCATTTCCTAAAGTACCCTTTACATTAATTGCATAAGACAAAAAAAGAAAAGGTTGTTGGAAATAAAACTCTAATTAAATGAAGGGTCTTTTGGAGATACTATCATTAAATAAGAGTTAGTTAAAATTTGCTTATATGTTAGTTCCATACACATTGAATTTTTTTGCTTATATTTCAGTCCGGAGGTAGTACAAGATTACAACCAAAGACCCTATATCTCAGAATGGATTGCCTATCAATAGGTGAACCATATAAATCTTTGATTTGGAAATGACTAAACAGGTGTTTCTTCAATCGAGATCCTTACCTATTTATATCATCCACATGAACTACCAGATAAACAGTTAAGCCAATTGAAATTTGTCGGTAGAAAACTGAATGATCAGCTTTGCAATGAGTGATAACAACTTCCTGCACAACAATACCACCATACCAGATTTTCTGAATCTGGCTCTAGGAGACTGTTTTAAATCATAAAGAGTCTGTTTCAACTTACAAGCTAAGCTTGACTACCCCCCCCACAACAAACTCATATGGGTGATCCTACAGTTTGTATATTAGTAATACTCAGTCCATTTTGTTGAATTCTCTATTCTAGTGACTCCAACCATGTGTCTAGTAATCAGTCACCTCCTTATTCTCTTTCTATACCTGATTTTCATTGCTATAATACCATCTTGAGATGGGCAAATCGTGAACTGAATAGCTTGAGGAAAATAGCCTCAGCATGATCAATTGTATAAAATATTTATAACTACTATTAAGAAATTATGTAAATAAGGAAACTAATTAATAGGTCAACCATACAAATAAATTAGAACATACACAGATCCTAAATAGATGATATTCTCCCTAAATAGGAGATAGTTTACAGCAAATTCAATTCTATAACATAGAAAAGGGAAAGTATCAGCATGACATGAATACTATTTTTCGACTAAAATTTAGTCTATATAACTGGCTTATGAATGTATACTTTGTTTTTGTCAAATTTTGTGAAGCATTACCTCGTGAAATTGTTATGATGAAGACGGTCATTTAGTTTTTTACTTGTTGGCATGCATTGCAATTTTACAATTTAATATTGGGTTGCTGAAAAGACTTAACTGTTTCTCGGAGATCTATGTAATAATAAATGAGTTTCACTGTATTATATTGTCAAAATACATGAGAATTTTTTCCTTGGCACAGTCACTTGTGTTCATAATGGTTCTGTTTTTGCTTTTGGAGCAACTTTGGGTGTGCAACTGGTGTGGTTTTTAATTCATTTGAGGTGTGCATTGTTCTTAAATCATGTTGAGAAAATTTGAGAATATACTTTATCTTCCTTGTCTATAAAATAATAACCCTGATGATTATTTCCAGAAATTTCAGCCACATAGTTTTCACATGTGCCTTCTAAGGTCCACAAGCTTTTTGCTATAAAAAATGAAAGTTTAGCTGGATAGTAAAACCCACTTAAAGGCAAAATCTTAAATCTGAGAATTAATAAGGAAATAGATCATACCAAAGAGGATAAATCAAAATTTCCCTCATTATATTTTTCATCCTCTATTCACTTCTCTCTTTTTCATAGCCAAAACTTATGCTTGTATGCAGTTTAGTTTGGTTTACTATTAAAATGAAGTTAATTTGATCCCAGAGAGAAGTTTTACTCCATTCTCTAAATTGTCTGTTGGTTTTAAGTCAGTACTTATCTTTAAAATTTGTACAAGGATGTAATCTTTGCTGGCTCAGTGGTGTATGCCTACAAGCTGCTAGTGTATGTGTATCATTTCTCAATTATTTTCCCAAAGCTCTGTAAATGTGGAACTGGTATTGTATTTCATCATCATATTGTGGTCATTGGTCAGGCGTAAAATATTATATATAGAATTGAGGTTGATACAGATATTATTTAACGTAGAGGAGTCCTACTTAGATTATTTCAGAGATTTCTGATAATTGGTGCAGTGGTCAACTAAAAATATCCCCTCAATCCCAAATTCTTGAAAATGACTAGCTTCTTTCAGAGTGGGTCACTCTCCTGATTAAGAGGAATCTTCTTTTGGCTCTTCTACTATCTTCAATCATCTTTTCCAGAATAACTATGAACCACCTCAAGTCCTCAAAACCTTATCAGCTATAATATATCCATGTCAACTATTTTTATTCTTGTTAGCTCTTTATTGTGGACAATAATGATCTATGCAAAGCATGTGGCCAGCTCAAGTGTGAGACTTAATTAAACAATAAACAATTATCTTTTGCTTAAAATACACTAATAAATAACAAATGGCCAACTCAAGCGTGAGACTTGAATTAAACAATAAATAATTATCTTTTGCTTGAAATACACAAATATTATTGCAATGTCAGCTTTAGTTTTGCTTTTCATGACACTCAAAATTCCAATCTGCAATCCTTATCTGCAAAATAGCTACTTAAATACCATTCTTTTCTTTGTGAATCTTTTAATTCATACTTTGCTGTCTCCACTTTTATTCAGGTTTTTTTTTCCCTCCTTGTGATGTTCTCTTGCCTAAGTTGTCTGATCTTGAACGATATTGTATCCAAGTGTTATTTTTGTCTTTGATATGGCTTATTATGATGCGAGTAGGTAGTCATCCCATTGCTCGAGCTAAAATCAGTGAATCCTTCATCTAACACATCCAATCCTGCTGAAAAGTACATCCAGGTGATCTCTGTCGACAATCATGAATTTTGGTTTATGGGCTTCTTGAACTATGAAGGTGCTGTGGAGTCCCTGCAAGGAGCTATTCAAGCCGGCAGACAAATACAATCAGAAGCTTAGTCTGTCCAATGGACCAAAAGAAAAAGAAGCATAGTTTGTTCATACGTTTTAGTTATTTCAAACCCCAATTATATTTCTTGCCCTTCTACAGATGTTTGTAGATTTGATCATTATGGTCTTGGAACTGTTGATAAAATATCCTGTCAACTTTTTGGCAATTTTGTGGATATGAATTTACCTTAGGCTCATACCTTGGATCATTTGAGGGGATCCATTAGAATAATTTAGAAAAGTTGTATGGTCACTTTTTCTGTTTTTCATTACTTTCCATGCTCTATTTTATCTAATGCCTATAATTTGGTATTTTTTATAGATAGTACCTACAAAACAAATAGGTACTGGCTGTCATTACCTGACATTGTTGGTGTGACACTAACAGGGATGACATTTTTTGTTGCTTTTGCCTATTATGAGGGAGAATGTTTAAATAATGTTGTTTGGGCTCTAGAACATTTTTTAGGTATTTTTCTCATATGTGATGCACTCCTTGAAGTTATTGTTACCGACAGAGATCTAACATTGATGAGTGCAGTGAAAATTGTTTTTCCTGAGTCTACCAATTTATTGTGTCGATTTCATATTGATAAGAATGTGAGGACAAAATGTAAAATCTTGGTTGGTAAAAAATATGCATGGGATTATGTCATGGAAGCTTGGGAGAGTTTGGTGGATTGTCCTTCTAAGCAAGAGTTCGATGAGTGTCTTATGAAGTTTGAAATTGCTTGCTCACCATGACCAATGTTTGTTGACTATGTCAAGCAAACATGGATGATTCCATATAAAGAAAGATTAGTTAAAGCCTGGACGAATAAGGTGATGCATTTAGGAAACACAAAAACTAATAGGTATGACTACCCTTAGGTTGATCAAGCGTTCCAACCTTTCTACTATTGCTTGGCAAACCTCCTACGATATTGACAACAACGAAAAAAGTAAACACTTAATGCGTGACACATAAAATAAGTAACAGTGACAATTGAAAATATATTATACCCAAGCATGTCGAGGCATGTCTACATTACCAAGTGCAACTACAGGTGGTTCTACCATAATTGTTGTGGCCACCGACTGCTGAGGAGGATCTAGTTCAATAAATGTCTCATTATGCACCATGGGTGGATGTCTAGGAGGATCCCTAGCCTGCATTGGACTCATGAAGGAATGAGATATCATGTAAAACCACTCCATGTAGTCTGCTGCACATTGTCCAGGCACAACACATATCTGACCCACCGCTGCATGGTATTTAGAAAATGGAATCCATCTATCATCAATATCCTTTATACATAGAGATATGGTCTGCACATACCCAAACTGTCGCACAACCCTCTCTGGTCGGTGTATGACAATAGATGGACCCCATATGATATGTTTGAAAAATAAAGAGATTAGCTCAAATTCCTTGAATGCACGATGGTCATCATAAGGAATCTAGCACACAACATTAGACATCAATCTATCCAACCGCTTAGGATATGTCGACACTAGTAATGCTTTCCTAGACTTCCAACGACAAGCACATGGTTTCCTCTCATGATAATCTTTAACAATAATAGAAGAAGCAACAGTAGGAAAATGGTCGTAGATCCAACACTGCACATATTTAAAAAACAAAAAAAAAATCAAAACAATACTCAATATAAACTACAAAACTAAAAATTAAATTTAAAATAAATTATAAATAAGTCCTCTCTTATATAGTGACATCTCCTACCGAAAGATGGAAACTAGTAGTTTCCTTATGCCACCTCTTCGCAAAAGTAGATATAAGTCCCCTGTCGTCAATGTCCAAGGAACATGCAATCAGAGGACTCAATCCTATGTTAGCCACTAAGCCTTCAATCTTTGGAGTAGGCCTGCCAAGTTTCTCTACCTTCCTTCCACGGGAGGACAACTTCAACTCAAGACGTTCCTGAAAATAAAAATTTAAATCATTTCAACTTGAATAAGAAATAGTTATGAAAATATTATTTATTGAAAAATATAAATGCCTCTCTATTCCAAACTGTGATTGCCACATGATGAACATAGTCCATCAAAACTGATGAATCATGGGGCCTGCTTGGAAAACCCTTGGCATCAGCGACTACATCATCGTCAACTGCCTTTTCAAGTTGTTCATGGACATCGTTAGCTGCATGATCCACTTGCTCAACATCCTCAGCAACAGGTGCAACTTCCCTTTGTCTACGTGCAGATGTTGTGAGCATTTGCCATTGAGGGGCTTTATCCGCATCAACACTAACTTCTCTCCCTAAGGCTCTTCCTAAAATTCTGCCTAAAGCCTGACCCAATCCTTTGGTTCTAACCATAATCTACACATTTAAACAGTCATAACAATTAATGTCATCGTTCAAATAATAGTTAGAGTTGATGAAAGAACTTCCCTTTGTCATCGTTCAACATTAACAAGTAAATTCTTTATCTTGCTCTTCTGCTTCTTCTATAATTGAGAAGAACTTTATGCAACATACATCCTCAACTCTCTTCCTTTCCTTATTCTAAGAATGACTTGATTTGATCTAGGATCATGCTAAAGAACAACCTAGTTTGATCTAGTATCATGATAAATAAAACCCCGTTAGAGTTTTATGTAGTTAAAAAAAATAATTCATCTAATTCCATGCAATTGAGAAAATTCTCAATTGACTTCTTTTAAAATTGCAGGTTTGGGATTCCAAAAAAAAAAGGAGTAGTGAAAATAATAGTGCTAGCAACAACTACTAATGAATAACAATAAATATACAATTTATCTTCATGCTAAATTTAAAGACCCAAACAAGATATCTAGCACACCATTAATCTCCAATCTTTGGATTGAAAGGTCTAACTGCAAATGGTACTCTCAATGCAACGATCAAATATTGGTGATAATTCTTGTCAAACAATGGTTGTCTTTAGATACTCCATTGTTCACATGGAACATTAATCTGGTGATAAATCCTGTCAAATAATGATTGTCTTTGGACGCTTCATTATTCACATGGAAAACATATACTTATAATCACCACACATTTACCATCGCAGACATGTAATTATTTGACCAAATTGCACCTTCTTTTGGGTCGAGCACAATTCGCTTCAATAATTCCATGCAGCATTTATGTAAGTTCAATCAAATTAACCTATGCGATAGATGTAACAACCCACCTTGTTGCTACGATATCACTACTCTATAATGCGACATTTCAATTTTAAGTGAAAGTTCTATTAATTTGATTATGCAAACAGTGGTAAACTTTTCGCGATATACATTCATCAAATAATGCAAAAATACATGTGTGTGTGTGTATATATATATATATATATATATATATATATATAACTACTATACATCATTCACATGTCAAGGTATAATTCAATTTTTACATGTATCTGAACCTAGACTTTACATATCCAATAAAAAAAAAATCAAGGAACCAATTAGCGAAGAGTTTGATAACAAAACACAACTCTCCCAAAAGAACTCCAACGTTATGATGTCGGCTCGACGACCCCAATAAAAGAATCTCCCTCCAAAATCACCTACTGCTACTCATCTGCTCCCATGAACGAAAGTTCAAGATCATCATAGACACTAACCACATGGAACAAAATGACAATTATGCTCGACATACACAAACTAGTCATCAACTTTTCAACAATTCAAATCAATTATGCTCGAAATGAAGCATGCACCTAACTCAACTCTCAAATGCAACGTGGTACCATTTGAAAGAAAATAACCTAAGTGTGTCCTTATGACACTCTCACTTAGGAAAACTTGACAGCCATTGTTGAGGTCACCCTGTCATGCATAGGCCATTCCTCCCATGTTGATCAACATGAGTCTCAAGGGAGTTCCAAACCCAATGAAATACACCCCAAGTACCAGGATTTTTCCCCATGAAGAACCACTAGTACTTACTGATAAGTTTATACTATTTCCATACAATTATGCAGTATGAAACATGGGCTCTAACAATGCATTGACCTTGGATAGTTAAAAATTCTAAGCAATCCCCTTTCCTCTCCAGGGATACTTATAATTTTTAAACCAATCCCCTTCCCTCTCCAGGGATATCCAAACAGGGTCCCTGCACCCTTTATGCACATACACAAGACACATCCATCTAAATGACATCATTAATATCAATATTATCTCATCTCAATGTCATCAACATCACAAGCAATCACATTCCACGTATATATATATAAACTCATCCATCTCAATGGCATCATCAAATCAACATCATCTCATCTCAATGTCACCAACACACAAGCAATCACGTTCCACATATATATGCATATAAACTCATGCTTGGGATTCACATTCCCTAGGTCTTCAGACAACATAAATCACATATAATAACAATTCATAATACAACGAGACTGAAATTTTAGGAAAAATTCTAAATTAAAGAGGGAAACTATGGTATGCAAAACAAACTCTTATGCCCATTTAAAATTTAATAAAGAAGTAATAAAGAGGACATATATATATTTTGGGTAGAGTCTTCTCTGTAATTAAGACTTTTCCCAAAAATTATAATCAATACAACAACAACATCATTCATAGTTTCATTTATCAATGACAAATATATCGCATCACATTAGTTTAAAATACAATTTTTCTTGAAAAACCAGCAAGCAACAGGGACAAACATACAATCCCATAATTAGGTCCCCAAACCCCAACTATGGTATCGAAAGATATAAACAAACCATAAACTCCCCACACCTATCTATATCTCCCCGTTAGGCCTTCACATCGTCGTTTTGAGATCTCTTAGGTTCACACTCATTGATCCAAATGCAGAGCTCTATATTCCAAATCGAAGGCAATTTAGTATAGATTTCAAAGAAATGGTCAAAATTAACATTCGGGGTAAAATACCCATTCAATTTTAAAAGGGACTAAAATGGTGCTTTCGAGGTCCACATCAAAAAGATGTCATTTTGAAATTCCAATGATGCCAATGTGATTGGGGTTCAACAAAGGTCAAAAAAACGAAATCAATTTCATAAAAAGGAAGCTTTTATAATGTCTCATTTTCAAGGTTTTTTTTAAAGGAAATGTAAAAGCATCCAAGAATGGTGATCAAATCACAAGAGATACAAAGATAGGCTCTATCTAACCAGGAGAAGGCATAGAAATCATGGTTACCCAGAAGAAACCACAAAGGGAGGGTCGAGGGCTCCGTTCCCTGTTGAACCCATGAGTTGGGTTTTGAAGAATCCGCTTTGATTAAAGTGTTCCTTTCCATGTGGTGGCCCGACAGCAAGTGGCGGTCACTGATGGTTGTGGGGTGGAAGAGGAGGTGGGTTAGGGTTTGGGTAAGGGTTTTAGGAAGAAGAGAAGGGAAAATCACATTTTTCTACACTGATGGACATATTTATAATCTACAAGACTCAATAAGCTCGTCTCACTAAGCGAAATTTAACTTTCGGCGCTAAGTGAGACATTTCGCGCTAAGCTAGTTGGGTTGCCAAGCGAATTATTCCCTCTGGATGGAATTGCGCTTAGCAAGCCGATGTTGCTGATCAAATAATGTGGCTCCATGTAGAGCTTGTAGGCTTTGGATCTTCTTCATCAATGGAGTCCTTTGCCTCTTGAAGATCAATGATAGCGGAATGGAGGAGGAAAGGTAATAAGAGACGCCACTTCAAGGAGAAGATAAGTCAAGAACAAGCTCACTACCATAGGAAGCCATGAATAAAAGTTTGAAGGTAGGAGAAGATGAGTGGAGGGAGAGGGAAAAAGGGGAACACAAATTTCAGAGAGAGAAGAAGGAGAATGAGGTCTGAACTTTGAAGTCTAATTTCTTAAATCATCAAATTTGAAAAATGCACACACAAGACCTCTATTTATAACTTAAGTGTCACACAAAATGCACACACAAGGTCTAAACTTTCTATTCAAATTTCACTTGAATTAGAATTTGAATTTTGTTAGTCGGTGAAAACGACTAACTTTTGTGTATAAAACTTGTATAAATTGTATCAAACTCTCCAAATTTATGGTTATTTTGTAGTGTTATAAGTATTTTCTATTGAGTATAGGTAATAAATACTTAGTATTTTCATTTTTTGCGTTTAATAATCATTTTATCTCAATTTCAGGTTAATTAGGCAAGCTTTGGAAAGTGCTATTTTTCACCTTCTCGCTAAGCCAATCTGCTGGCTTAGCGAGCGTCTGCTAAGCACAACACTCCTGGGCTAAGCGCGAGGAAGACTCTGGAAGAAGATGAGCTGTACAAGTTCGCTAAGTGCACCACTTCATCTCACCAAGCGCACCACTTCAGTTCATCCGCTAAGCGAGAAAGGTGCGCTAAGCCAAAAATCACTAACGTGCGCTAAGCGGTCCATAAGTGCGCTAAGCGCACAAGCACGAACAAGGCCACCTATTTAAGCCTGAAATCCGATTTTGTGAAGAGAGTTTGGACTGGGATTCAGAGCTTTGCTTGTCTAGGGTTTCTAGAGAGAGAAAGGTCCAAGTTCCAGAGAGTTTTGAGAGATTTTGCTGTGTGAAGATCTGCAGAGACCAGAGCTTGAAGCAAGAGCCGGTTTGAGAGCTTGAGATGAGTTTGTGGGTGATTGTGAGAACCTAGAGGTGAAGGAGACATCCTCACCACTTGTATTTTTGCAATCTTTCATCTTGTTCTTCTCTTTGTTTTTAAGAAGGCTTCCTGGTATGGAAAGTTAAATCCTCTGTTGGATCTTCCCTGTAGGTACCTGATGTAAATATATTTCTATCTATTTAATGATGTTTTGTGTGTTCTTTGTGCTATCTGCTTTTCAATCCAGTATGCCTTTACCTTGATCACGTAGATGCATGCTTTGTTAGGGTCATTCAACAGTGGAAACTGGTCTGACTCTAAAGTCCTTGATAGTGCAGGGCTGAGTTGTCGTGCTTTCACGGGGAATCGAGATGCGATAATTTAGTTGAGTATGTGTGTCTTAATGCGGTCCTGGTTGAGTTTAGTCTTACAAGAGGAATCTGCGGACGATGCTTGATTAGGATTAGGCTAAACTATCATGAGGAATCGGGGTTTAGTATCTCAGGAGACACCATAAGAACACATGAGCATTGTTAGATAGAATATCTTTTTAGCATCAGGCACCTATTAGGAAGACCAACGTGTTCTATACTTGTTTTTACACATCATTTCTCTCGAGTGATTTTCTTTCTTTTTGCACAGATAGTTTATACACCTGCTCATATTCACACTTACCTTTACACACCAGACACCTATTTGCTGAAATAGCTTACCAAATAACACAAGTTCCTCGAGTGTTCGATACTCGGTTCTTACCGTTTTATATTACTTGTGCGATCCGGTGCACTTGCCGGAAGCCGAACAAGTTTTTGGCGCCATTGCCGGGGAACTTCTTTTTATTTGGGAAGTTAGCTCGTTTTTAGGTGTCTATTCTTTATTCTTTTATTACTTGAAAATATTTGTTTTTTTTGTTTATGTTTGTTTTTCTCTTGACTTGGTGACTGCTGCTCTTGTTAGTGCTTTGTATGCATAGTAAATCTTCTGCAGATGATTTAGTTCCATGAGATTTGGAGCTTTTTAAGGGGTGAAATGAATTTCTTGACGACACACAATAAAGGATGGGAACAGGAGTTAAGTCCTTACAATCAATATGAAGAAGAAAGAACTTCTAATCTTGAAAGTGTGTTTGAAGAATTCAGGGCATACCATGATAGCTCAAAAGCTAATCAAAATTCAATGCAAAATCATGAAATTCATTTTGGTATGAGCTACTCAATAGAAAACTTTCAAGGGAGACCAGAGTTACAACCTTACTATCAAAATGAAGCAGAAAGAGGTTCCAATCTGGATAAACTGTTGATGCAATTCATGGAAACAACTAAATCAACTCAACAAGCACTTCAAAGTGTAGAAATCCAGGTTGGTGAGCTGGCAAAAGCAGTAACTCAATTTATGTCCAGACGAGAAAAATCCTTTGTAGAGGCTGAAGCTCAAGAGAAAAGCCCTGTAAAAGAGCATGAGTCAAGAGAAAAAGATGAGGAGAAAGATGAGGAACAAGCATAACAACAATGGGAGAAGTCCTCAATAGTAGAAAACCAACAAGAAAATATTCTCCAAAGTAATAACCTTCCTTGTCAACTGATTGAAGGGAAAGGAAGACAAGGAGAGCATGAGGAAACCTTAAGTGCCATTATTTCTTTAATAACTAACACCTTTCTTGAAATGATTTGGAATGTCCTTCCAGATTATATGAAGTTCATGGAATTTCTAGCTAAAAGTCGAAACTTCAAGGAAGATGTGTTCTTTGTGACTTTCATGCCACCTTGAAGGTAGCAAGCTATGCGTCAAGCTAATGACGTTAAAGAAGCGCTTCCTGGGAGGCAACCCAGTTTTAATTCCTGTTATCTTTGTTTTTCATGCATTTAATCATTTGGAACTTACTATATGATCTGTACATAGGAGTATATCAGCCTATCTTTGAATGTTTAACATAAGGGTTTCAATTTCTTGGAAAAAGGACTAAAAAATAACTTAGAAAACTTTTTTCTGAAAAATAGTCCTTTCGCTAAGCGCAAGCCTCGCGCTAAGCGCATCTCTGTTCATGCGCTAAGCCGCGAGTCTCAAGCGCTTAGCGCCTAACCCTTGCATCTAAGACTGATTTGGTCCGCTAAGCTGGCCAAGGTTGAGCTAAGCTAACTTCAATTCGATCTAAATTCGGCTAAGCTTCAGCCTGATCGCTAAGCTACAACTTATCCTTGGTTAAGCGTGACCTATTGTCGCCAAGCGCAATTCCTTACGGCTATAACTGAGGTCAATGAAGCTAAGCGCCAGTCATGGCAGCTAAGCGAGATTCATTGCGGTAATGTGTGCACTAAGCGATTCCTTATCATCTAAGCGCATGCTCCTCTGTACTTAAGATGCATCATTTTAGCTAAGCCAGCCAGAGTCTGGCTTAGCGAGAGTTACAACTTTTCAGATCTGTAAACCTCGCTAAGTGGTCTGATCCTCGCACTAAGCCAAGTTTGTGTGTTAAAAAAAAATTGATTTTGAATTTGAAATGTTGGCTAAGCGCGCGTATCCGCTAAGCGAGCCTTGTTGAAAAACCAAACATCTCTTCGTCTCTGCATTCTTTCTCTCCAAAAATTTTCACATTTTGCATCTGAGCTTTCTTTGTGCATTTTCAACTTCGAAGCATCAACCATACACCCTCCAAGTAAGTTCCTTGATTCTTTTTCTCTTTTTCTTGTCTTAACTTTAGGGTAGAAGACTTCAACTGTAGTTTTAGATTTTTAGGGTTTTTATGTTTTGTTAGATTGAGTTTAAGATTAGGACTATATACGCTTGTATACTGTATTGAGTATGACACACACATTGCATGTCTGATATGCCTTTTAGAGGCTTGAAAAATGCAAGAAAATGAACTGCGTTTTCTGGAAAATGCGATGAACTCACTAAGTGAGCATGCTGCGCTAAGCGAGTTCATGAATACTCATTGTATATAAGCGTTTCTCTGAAGAACTCGCTAAGCACGCTTACCGCGCTAAGTGAGTTCATCTTTTGAGGATGAACACTCATCCTCTTGTTGAACTACCTGTGGCTAAGCGAGGCTGAATCGCTAAGCCCAAGTAACTTAACCAATTTTTTTTTGTTGATAGCCGCGCACTAAGCCGAGCTTTCCTGGGCCAAGCGCGATTGGTTGCAGCGTCCGCTGAGCTAAGCGAGCTTCGCTCGCTAAACTCCCAACACTTAGTGGAATTTTTGAAGAGTTGGTGCCTCTAAGTGCAACCTTTAAGGAGCTTAGTGCATATCCTTGCGGCAGATGTTCAGCTTAGCGGGCGCTTTCCTTGCTAAGCTAATTTGGCAGAATCTAAATTTCTGCAACTTCCGCTAAGTGGCTCCACATGTCGCTAAGCGATAGTGTTTTTTTTACAAAGGCTAGCTAAGCGGACCATGTCTCGCTAAGCAGCCAGTGTCCTTTTCAGTTTTATTTTCCAGTTTTTGATTTTAAATAAATTGAGTCCTAATCAAATGTTTGGTTCCTTTATCTGCAGATGGCTTCCAGAAAGAGAAAGAGCATTGGTACAAGGCTCACATCTCAGTATGACACAAGGAGATTCTTTTCATTAGATGCTTGGACCAGATACACAAATAATGTTTTGGGGAGAAAAATTTTACCTGGGAGGAAGGTAGAGCTTTATCACACTGAGCTAGATGACTTTAAGGCTGAATTGGAGAGGAGTAATTTCCATAAACGCCTCACTAATTTAGTCGATGGGAGCATAGACTTGGTTTTGGTGAAAGAGTTGTATGCAAATTTATACAGTTCTGAGGATCGTCCACCAAAGCAGTCTAGAGTCATAGGTCATTTGGTGAAGATTGATGCTGACAATCTCAATACATTTTTAGAGACACCTGTGGTATTATCTGAGGGGGAGACATTACCCGCTTACTCCAAATACTGCAGGTTGCCTACAGATTATAGAGAGATAGAGGCTGCCTTATGCATACCTGGCCGAGGGTTCATCTTGAACTCTGAGGGCCAACCTGGGAAGATTCTCACTTGGATATGAACATAGGAGCGCTGATCTCTGGCCGGATGACCTCTATAGCCCAGTCTAACACTTCTAGACTTGGGTTCCCTGCTCTGATCACCACATTATGTAGAGCCAGAGGGGTTGTCTCTGATAGCCTCACTTTTGAGTGCCTGAGCCCAGTCATTAACCTGGCCTACATCAGGAAGAACTATTGGAACCCCGAGGATCTAACAGTCTTTATCTGAGGGGCTAGGAAGGCGAGGGCAAGGCCAACCGAGCTTCCTTCTACTTCTGCAGCTCCTACTCCAGCATCCACTTCAGCAGCCCCTTCTGTCCCATCTCAAACAGATTCTCAGCACTTTGAAGCCATGCTTCAAAGCATTCATCAGGGACAAATCATTTTACTACAAAGTTTACAGATGATGGAACCTCCAGACTCTATTCCTTCAGTAGAGCAGTTTAATGAGATGGTAGCCTGGCCTGGGACCCAACCTTCTCTTCATAAGGAAGACGAAGGTCCCACAGTCCAGGTACCTCAGCATGTGGAGGATGAGTCATCTAAGGCCACCATCCTAGATCCATTTGATATAGGAGAAGAGGCAAAGGAGACACAGGTGAGACAGGTAGCTGCTGCCACTCCTGAGCGATCCCTTGAGGCTACTTTAGAGCCTTCTGCACCAGTGGTAAACCTACCCTCACCTCAGCCTGCAATAGACCCCTCCACTCCTCTTCTACAAATGCCAGAGGACCCAACTACGCCAGTCCTAGCTGTGGACACTTCTCCTCCAACTACTCCAGTGCTTCAGCTGACAGATGAGGATGATGGTCAGACACAAGACACCCAGGACCAATCACAGGAATTTTGATTCCTGATGATACTTTTTGCTTTTTGATTTATTATTATTTTAATTATGGTTTTAGTACAATAATTCCCTTTTGTTAGTTTTATTTATGAATCGTTGGCTTGCTTATTCTGAAGAATTTTGAACAGTTTAACTTGGTTTTTAATGATATAGCAGTGAAACACTTTTATTGACTTATGAAAATGGTTGAATGCTTTCATTTTGAATTGAGTGCATGATTATGATGGAGTTTGTGTTTCTTATCATGAGTTTGAGCAAGTGTGTATGTTAGACAAAGAAAGAACAAGAATGTGAACTTGCAATTAGAATTGTTAGTCAGTAGATAGATTGATTGAGGAAGAAAAACTTGAACCAAACCCGGTGACAGTGTGAACTTAAACTGTGAGTGAACGACTAGCTGTGAGTAATAATCTTTGCATGAATCTTTGAATTTTAGAATGATATGTATAAATCAGAACATGATGAAGGCCATGATTTGTGTATACACAAGCTCTTTTGACCAAATAGCTTACCTTGAATGATAATCGCATCCTTTGCTCCCTGTATAAGCTGAATGATTTTGTCATGAATTGAATCCTGAACTTAAATAATTATCTCCTGATACCTTGTTTAGATTCTAGGAGAGCATATAGTTTAAGGCAAATTTACCCCAAATTTGGGGGAGTGGAACTAATTTGGATGCAAAGAAATAGCGAAAGCATCAGCACACACAACAAATAAGTTGTATGTTAAAAAAAAGAAAAGAAAAGAATAAAGTGTGCTGATGTAACAAGGTCAAAAGCAAATGAAAGTGAAAAGCTAGTGACCAAGCTAAGCGCATGAAAAAGACCATTGGGATAAGTCTAGGATTTTTGCTCTCTTAGAATCTAAACCTTTGAATCCTAGAAAAACCAATGAATTTTTGTAGCCAAGCCTTGCTATAAGCCTGAGAAAAGCTAGTGAGCAAGCTAAGCGCATGAAATTCATTTTGTGTGTAATAATAATTTTCTTTCAATTTCAGGTTAATTAGGCAAGCTTTGGAAAGTGTTATTTTTCCCCTTCTCGCTAAGCCAATCTGCTGGCTTAGCGAGCGTCCGCTAAGCGCAACACTCCTAGGCTAAGCGCGAGGAAGACTCTGGAAGAAGATGAGCTGTATAGGTTCGCTAAGCGCACCGCTTCATCTCACTAAGTGCACCACTTCAGTTCATCCGCTAAGCGAGAAAGGCGCACTAAGCCAAAAATCAATAACGTTCGCTAAGCGGTCCATAAGTGCGCTAAGCGCACGAGCACGAACAAGGCCACTTATTTAAGCTTGAAATCAGATTTTGTGAAGGGAGTTTGGACTGGGATTCAGAGATTTGCATGTCTAGGGTTTCTAGAGAGAGAAAGGTCCAAGTTCCAGAGAGTTTTGAGAGATTTTGTTGTGTGAAGATCTGCAGAGACCAGAGCTTGAAGCAGGAGCCGGTTTGACAGCTTGAGATGAGTTTGTGGGTGATTGTGAGAACCTAGAGGTGAAGGAGACATCCTCACCACTTGTATTTTTGCAATCTTTCATCTTGTTCTTCTCTTTGTTGTTAAGAAGGCTTCCTGGTATGGAAAACTAAATCCTTTGTTGGATCTTCCCTGTAGGTACCTGATGTAAATATATTTCTATCTATTTAATGATGTTTTGTATGTTTTCTGTGCTATCTGTTTTTCATTCCAGTATGCCTTTACCTTGGTCACGTAGATGCATGCTTTGGTAGGGTCATTCAACAGTGGAAACTGGTCTGACTCTAAAGTCCTTGATAGTGCAGGGATGAGTTGTCGTGCTTTCACGGGGAATCGAGGTGCGATAATTTAGTTGAGTATGTGTGTCTTAATGCGGTCCTGGTTGAGTTTAGTCTTACAAGAGGAATCTGCGGACGATGCTTGATCAGGATTAGGCTAAACTATCATGAGGAATTGGGGTTTAGTATCTCAGGAGACACCATAAGAACACATGAGCATCTTGGATCAAGTGGCCTCGGAATAATTAAGAAGGGGGGGGGGGGGGTTGAATTAATTATTAACGAACCTTTACTAATTAAAAATATATCCTTCTTAATGTTACCAAAATTAAAAGCAATAATTAAAGTGCACAGCGGAAAATAAAGAGTGTAGGGAAGAAGAAAACAAACACAAGAGTTTTATACTGGTTCGACAACAACCCGTGCCTATATCCAGTCCTCAAGCGACCTACGGTCCTTGAGATTTCTTTTCAACCTTGTAAATTCCTTTACAAGCAAAGATCCACAAGGGATGTACCCTCCCTTGTTCTCTTTGAACAACCTAGTGGATGTACCCTCCACTAGAACTGATCCACAAGAGATGTACCCTCTCTTGTTCTTAGTCACAACAACCCAAGTAGATGTACCCTCTACTTGTACCACAAAGGATGTACCCTCCAATGTGTTGAGATAAAGTTCTCAAGCGGTTAGTCCTTTGAAATCTTTTGTTTATGGGAAAGGGAAGAATCAAAAGAATTCTCAGACTGTGTCATTTTGAATTCTTTGACAAGGAAGAAGGGAGACACAAAAGAATTCAGGCGGTTAGTCCTTCGTTCTTTTGGAAAAGGGAGAAGAGAGACACAAAAAGAATTCAGGCGGTTAGTCCTTGGCGAATTCTTTTTGGCAAAGGGAGAAGGGAATGAAAAAGATGAATAGCACAGTTTTGTTTTCAAGGTTTGGAAAACCAGAAAACTTTAGAGAGCTTTTGACAAAGGAAGAAGAAGAAGAAATTCAAGAAGATGTTCAAAGAGATTCAAAGGATGTAAAAGATTGTAATCAATGTATGTAAAATGCAAGTTAAGGTCTTGCTTTTATAGACTCTTCATGTCTGGTCAAGAAAACCATTAGAAGAGTTATAACCTTTAGAAAAACTTGAAAACCATTGGAAGAGTTACATCTTTTGATTCTTATTCAAAACTTATCATTGGTAATCGATTACCAAATCATTGTAATCGATTACACAAAGCATTTTTGTGAAAGGATGTGACTCTTCACATTTGAATTTGAATTTCAACGTTCAAACACACTGGTAATCGATTACCAATATATTGTAATTGATTACACCATTTTGAAATTGATTGGAACGTTGTAAATTCAGTTGAAAGCTTTTTGAAAACAAAACTTGCCACTGGTAATCGATTACAGTAAACTGGTAATCGATTACCAGAGAGTAAAAACTCTTTGCTAAAAGATTTTGTGAAAACTTCATGTGCTACTCAATGTTTTGAAAAACTTTTTAGTACTTATCTTGATTGAGTCTTTTATTGATTCTTGAATCTTGAGTCTTGAATCTTGATCTTGGTTATTCTTGATTCTTGATTCTTGAAACTTGAAACTTGATTCTTGAATCTTTCTCTTGATTCTTGAATTGTTCTTGACTCAATCTTGAAATCATTCTCTTGGGCTTTTTGTCATCATCTTTGTTATCATCGAAACACCTTGAATCAATCTTGATTCATCATCATGAAGTAATGAAGCTTGCTTCTACAGATTTGAGGTCAAATCCTCTTCAAAGGGGAGGGGATGATGCAATCCTCCCTAGGAAGGGACCAGTCACTAGAGCCATGAGCAAGAGGCTCCAAGAGGATTGGGCTAGAGCTGCTGAAGAGGCCCTAGGGTTCTCATGAACCTCAGGGTAGATTTCTGAGCCCATTGGCCAAGGTTGGGTCCAATTATCTTTGTACATATTAGATTAGGATGTCATTATATTTGATCCTTGTATTTATGACTCCATAATGTAGGTAGGGTAACCTAGAAATATAGGATTTTTCAGCCCTTGTATTTTATGGCACCTAGACTAGTTTTTGTGTTAGGGGTAGTTTTGTAATTTCACATGCACTAAGTGAATATTTGATGTGTGTGTTGGGAAATAAATTTAATTGAATTGGTAGAAACCCAATCCAATTAAATTTTAAAGGGGGAGGTGAGCATTTTCTTACTACACCCCATTGAACCATAACCGAAATTCACTAATCATAATTAGTGAAATTTTGGCTCCACAAATACAATTTGAAATTCAAGTGAAATTCAAATTTCCCTCCCATTTTGTGTGACACTTAGGCTATAAATAGAGGTCATGTGTGTGCATTTTTTCAACTTTGATCATTTGAGAATTAAACCTCAAAGTTCAAACTTCTTTAGAGGCACTAAATTTCGTGCTCTTCTCTTTCTCTCCCTTCATTCATCTTCTTCTACCTTCAAGCTCTTATCCATGACTTCCTATGGTGGTGAGCTTCTTCTAGACTCATCTTCTACTTGAAGTGGCATCTCCATTCATCTTTCTCCTTCTCCATTCCACTGCAATCAGACCTCTAGAAGCAAAGGAATCCATTGATGAATAAGATCCAAGGCCTACAAGCTCCACATGGAGCTACATCATCATGTCTAGTCATGAAACTTGCCGCATAAGATTTCTTATGTTGTGTTGAATTTTATTTTTCTTGTTTCTTTGTCTAACTCATTTATTCATGAGTGTATGAAATTATTTTAGCCTATTAGTTGATTTGAGTCAAATCTTGTATTCTAAGTTTCTCTTTGAGTCTTAGCTTGCTTCTATGTCCTTTTCATTGCTTTAATTGTTGAATAATCCTTGAAAATTTGTCTTGTTAAAACTCTATTGGTTTAGCTTTCATTTAATTTTTTGGTCTTTGGTTATTGCTTGCCTCTTTGTTTCCTTATTTGTGAGTTGTCATATAGGGAATTGGAAAGGAGGATTGGTGCCATCCATTTAAGAATTTCAGTCAAGAAGCAAGGGGCCAACCACCTTAAAAGCTATTGGACTAAGAAGCACTCTAAATTGAGTGGAACACCAAAGAGAGAATAGCCACAAAAATGTAGAAGCAAGCTTCATGATGATGAATCAAGTATGATTCAAGTAGTTTTGATGATGACAAAAAGCCCAAAAGAATGATGTCAAAATTGAGTCAACAAGTTCAAGATCAAGATTCATTAGAAGAAATTAAGAAGATTCAAGAATTCAAGAGAAGTTGATTTCAAGATTGAAGAGAAGATGAATTCAAGATTCAAGAGAAGAAATCAAGAAGACTTCACAAGGGAAGTATTGAAAAGATTTTTCAAAAAACAAACATAGCACAATTTTTTTTTCCAAGAGTTTTGCTCAAAATTTTCTAAGTTACCAGAGTATTTACTCTCTGGTAATCGATTACCAGTTTCCTGTAATTGATTACCAGTGGCAAAGTTTGATTTCAAAAGCTTTTAACTGAATTTGCAATGTTCCAATTAATTTCTTAAATGGTGTAATCGATTACAATATATTGGTAATCGATTACCAGTGTATCTGAACGTTAAAATTCAAATACAATTGTGAAGAGTCACATCTTTTCATAAAATGCTTTCTGTAATCGATTACATGGTTATGGTAATCGATTACCAGTGACAAGTTCTAAATAAAAAGTCAAGAGATGTAACTCTTCCAATGGTTTTCTCAAAGATTTTCTCAAGGTTATAACTCTTCCAATGGTTTTCTTGACCAGACATGAAGAGTCTATAAAAGCAAGATCTTGACTTGCATTTCAACAACACTTACAACTTTTAGAATTTCTTGAACAACTTTTGAGAAATCTTGAAACCTTTGCTTCTCATCTTTCTTCTTCTTCCTTTGCCAAAAAGCTTTCTAAGTTTTCTATTTTCCAAACCTTGTTCTTTTACAGAAAACAAAAGTGTGCTATATCTTTTCATTCTCTTCTGCCTTTGCCAAAAAGAATTCAACAAGGACTAATCGCTTGAATTCTTTTTGTGTCTCTCTTCTCCCTTTTCCAAAAGAACAAAGGACTAACCGCCTGAATTCTTTTGAGTCTCCCTTCTCCCTTGTCAAAGAATTCAAAAGGACACAGTCTGAGAATTCTTTTGATTCTTCCCTTTCCCTTAAACAAAAGATTTCAAAGGACTAACCGCCTGAGATATCTTTTGTTTCCCCTTTACAAAGTTTCAAAGGACTAAACGCCTGAGAACTTTGTCTTAACACATTGGAGGGTACATCCTTTGTGGTACAAGTAGAGGGTACATCTACTTGGGTTGTTGTAACTGAGAACAAGAGAGGGTACATCTCTTGTGGATTAGTTCAAGTGGAGGGTACATCCACTTGGTTGTTCAAAGAGAACAAGGGAGGGTACATCCCTTGTGGATCTTTGCTTGTAAAGGTTTTTACAAGGTTGAAATGAAATCTCAAGGACCGCAGGTTGCTTGGGGACTGGATGTAGGCACGGGTTGTTGCTGAACCAGTATAAAATTCTTGTGTTTGTCTTCTTCTTCCCTACACTCTTTAATTTCCATTGTGCACTTCAATTATCGCTTTTACTTTTGGTTAAGTTTTTATTTCTGTTCTTTACTTTCTTAACATTATAGTAAAAGCCTAATTGAATCTAGTAACATTAAGAAGGATAGATTTTTAATTAGTAAAGGTTCATTAATAATTAATTCAACCCCCCCCCCCCCGCCCCCTTCTTAATTATTCTGAGGCCACTTGATCCAACAAAAAATTGAGGACCCTTTTGTAATTGGCAATTTATTTGTAATTGGACACTTGTACGTTTACCTTCATTACTTTCAAATTTTGTAACAAAAAGGTTTTTCATTGGAAGTAAGTTGGGAGCCTCCAATAGGTCACTCTACTTCCATTTTTGTGTAATAATTTTAGGCAATTTTCCCTTAGGATATTGAGTGATTTGTTAGGAAACTTAAATGAGGTCATCTAAACACTCTTAGGATCCACCTAGTTTACATCTCTTGCACTTTAATTTCTTGCTTATTTACATAGCTTATTTTCTTTACTAGTCTCACCTAGTTTATCTTGTTATTGCATAGTTCTTTCTTCTTGCTTATCACGCTTATCTTGAGTTCTTTTAAACCCTAACTTTTACCTTTTTCAAACCCCCAACAAGAAAGAACCACAACTTAGGAACCAACATGAGTCATCATTCATCTAGTGTTAATGGTGAGGGTACTAGTCATAAGGACCCTCTATCTAGAATCTTAGATGAGCTGAGTTGAGTTCCCTCATGTTATGGAAAGAAAAACTAGAAAGAAAAGAAAAAGGAAAAGAGAGGGTAGAAATAAATCAAGATGAGAGAGAACAAATAAGAGAGGAAGAAAGAAGAAAAATACTAAAAGAGTTAGGAAAAGAAAAACATGCCTCCTATAGTAGTCATGACTCTTGCAAGAGCCTAAGTGAAGAACTTTGTGATTATTATGAAGGAAGGCATAATTCACATCTTAAACCTCACATCTTAAACTACCACTTCATAACTCTGAAAGTAGGGCTTGAGTCCTCGGGTCGAGGTAATGAGTGTTAGCGCCACCTTCTCTATTATTTGGTAGCGCTTCTCGGCGTCGTGAAGTATGCGGCTAGTGAAGTATATAAGGAGTTGGAGTTTCCCTTCCTCTGGTGCAAGGGCTGAGCTTTGGACTTCCTGAACGTTAGTCGGACTACGCATCTCCAAATAGCAGTGCATTTGTTGAGGTTGGCTTCTATTCCATGTGTAACTTACGGATTTGTAATCCGTAAGTTTCTAACGGATTACCAATCCGTATGTTAATTTTTTATTTTTTTAACATTTTTATAAACTTGTTTTATTGTTTAGTTAAATATAATTAGTATTATTAATTAAATTACTTCTAAATATGTATAGTTTAATAATTAATTAGAAAATTTTAGTTTTTTATATTTTGAAAGTGATATTTATTTTAAAATAATTTAGACTGTAAATTTATTTGTCGTTTTTTTTAATTTGGTTTTTTTCGTCCTTAAAATTTTAATATATTATACTATTAAATGCAGAAAAAAAAATGCAAAAATTATGTGATAGTATATGTATGGTGTGGTTAGTGGATGCATGACAGTAAAATGTCTGAAGAAGTTGATATGAATGAAGAAAATAAAGAGGAACCTAGTGTGAATGAAGAACGTATTGATTGTTCTGATGCCTTCAATACTTCTTAGGTATTAATATGATTTTTTGTTGTTAAAGTAAGTAAATGAATGTCCCTTGAAGACTAGACATGTATGGATTGCATTGTTGGTGTTTGCTACCTGTGATGATGTTTTGCATTGGACTCGATCTGTTGCTTATGAAATTGGTTTTGTGGTGCTAATTACGAGGTTAGACACAGATACTGGTATTAGAGGAAGGACCTCATTTGTTTTAATTGGTTGTGAAAGGAGTGATCAGTATAAGGCCAAGAAGAAAGATTTAGAAAAAACAATTACTGGCAGTAGAAAATGTGGGTGTCCCTTTAAGCTGCGTGTAAAACCAGTGGTGGAAGGCAAAGGATGGATGGTGAAGTTAATGTCTGGAAGTCACAATCATGAATTGGTCAAGTCATTAGTTGGATATCCATATGTTGGTCGATTGACTAAGGATGAGAAGATTATTATTGCTGATATTACAAAGTCAATGGTGAAACCAAGAAATATTCTTCTAACGTTAAAGGAGCACGATGTCAATAGTTATACAACAATCAGAAAAGTATACAATGCAAGAAATGTTTATCGTTCTTCCATAAGAGGCAATAATACTAAAATGCAACAACTAATGAAGCTTCTTGAATGGGATCAGTATATTCATTGGCATAGATTGAAGGATGAAGATGTTGTATGTGATATATTTTAGAGTCATCCTGATACAGTCAAATTATCCAATGCCTGTAATTTGGTATTTTTGATAGATAGTACCAACAAAACAAACAAGTGAAGGCTGCTGTCGCGACCTCTCTTCCGGCGGGGGCGCAAAAAAGGCACTCGGATGGGACAAGGGTGTTTCTTCCGTTGAAGGAAAATGCATGGAGTTGCCACAAACGTTTATTAGGAAAATGTTAGAAAAACCACAAAGATGAAGGTCTGTGTATTTTTGAAATGAGGGTTCGGGAGTTGTTTACGCATGGGGAATGTATTAGCACCCCACACGTCTGTCACAAGGGACGACAACCTTTAATCGAGTGTGCAAGACATGACTTCAACATTATGTATTTTCCCTTTTATGCTTCTTTATGTATTTTACTTTTTTGTGGTTGACAAGGGTGTTTCCCTCGCTCCTACGTATTCCTCAATTGCGATGAGGAAATCAGACCTACGTAGTTCTTTGAGAACTGAACGTTGGTTAAGTTATTTTTATCTTTTTTCGCAAGATTGATTTTAACCACACAAAAAGTCATTTAAGGCGTTGGACCTTTAAACGATCTTTTGATTTTTGAAAAGAGAGAATCGTTAAGGCGCTGGACCCTTTTGAACGATCTATTAATTTTGAAAGGGGAGAATCATTAAAGCGTTAGACCTTTAACAATCTCTTAATTTTTGGGAGGAGAGAAACGTTAAGGTGTTGGACCTTTAACGATCTCTCCATTTTTGGGGTCGACAAAAGCGGTGCTTTTACTCCTACATATCCTCAATTGCGATGAGGAACTCAGACCTACATAGTTCTTCGCAAAGCAATAAAGTTATGTGGGGTGTTGATTTTAGACTTTTGAATGGTTCATTTTAACCAATAAAAGTAAAAAAAGACCGTTAAGGCGTTGGACCTTGAAACGGTTTCAATTGACCTTTTTGCGGGCAAAAGCTTGATTTATGAGTTGATTTTAGCCTTAGTTTCACTTGGTTATTTCTCCACTCATTTTCAAAGTAAATGTCCGATTAGAACTTGTTTATTTTTTATTAACCGAAGTTACAGTGTGAACGATCAGTTGAATTTTATTTTAATAGTGATTAAATGAGATTACAACGCAAATGATCAGTTGAAATTCATTTTATCATTTATTAAGTGAGATAACGGCTTAAACGATCGGTCGAAACTCGTTAAAACGAAAGAAAAGAATACCAAAAGTAGAAGAAAGAAGATGAAAACATACACAACAAGAATGGACCACTAGGGTGCATAGAATGAATTCAAAGCTTCAAAATCGAAAGCTAACCGGTTGAAGATCGACGAACGATGAAGAACAAACGAAGAACGGTGAAGAACATCCATGGAATTGCTCATGGAAACGTCTCAGAAGAGTTACAGAAGTGTCTTGGCTTGGATTTTTTTCCTTCTTTCTTCTTCTTCTCACTAATTTTAAATGAAAACTAATATCCAAAGTTCTGAACCCCTTCGCCTAGGCGAGCTAGGTAGCTTCCACTTGAAGTAACCTCCCTCTAGAATGTTCTAGAAGGGCTTTGATGGGCCCAAGACTAGGTACACCTTGCTAAATTGATCAGTTCACCCCGTATTATGTGTTTTTGGTTGATTTCCTTCCTAAACATCGCAAAAATTTATGGATTACAAGACAATGAGTGTTAAGCATCTCAAATTGATCAGTAAAGGTCCGCATGTCGACAAAAAATTGTCCCCGAACGAAATTAGAGTATGACATATTCCCCTCTTTACTTATATTTTATTAGAGATAAAAGGGAAGTAAAGATAAGACTCTAATTTCATTCAAACTGCATTTCCACCCGATTGACCGTTAGCTCAATCAGCAAAACCTGTCAAAAGAAAAAGCATAAAAGACATCAGGTGCATCAGCAAAAGCCTGATGCCTTGAAAGTGATAAAAGAAATGGATAACCATGACGGCTTTCGCATGCTATCAGACTCGCTTGTCTCGGGATAGAAGGGGAGACTCCAGTAGCCTTGGTCAATAGACATTGAGTCTCTCAACCAGGGAAGCAGATGACCATGTTTGTCTTTGCATGCCACCAGACTTGATTGTCTTCCAGATAGCAAAAGAGAGCCTTCGTGCGTCATCGGACTTGATTGCCTCTGGATGAAAAAAGAAGCTGCAAAAATCTCCAAATGATTAGAAAAGGACGACCATCATCGTCCCGGATACCGTTGGACTTGCTTGTCTCTAGATGATAAAGGGGACTTTGATAGTCTTGGAACAACAAAAGCAAGTGACCGTTACAGTCTTTGCGAGCCATCAGACTTGGTTGTCTCTAGATGGCAAAAGGGGCAAGTACAGTAGTCCCGGTCGATAGACACTGAGTCTTCGACAAGAGATGCAGATGATCGTATCTGTTTCAGCGTGTCAACGGGCTTGCTTGCCTCTGGTTAGCAAAGGGGAGACTAAAATAGTCTCAGTCGATATACATCAAGTCTTCGACAAAGGGAGCAGATGACCATATTTGTCTCTGCGTGTCATCGGACTTGCCGTCTCTAGATGACAAAGGTGCGGATGACCATGAGGTGTTTCCGCGTGTCATCGTACTTGCCGTCTCTGGATGACAAAGGTGCAGATAATCATGAGGTGTCTCCGCATGCTATCGAACTCGATTGTCTCTGGATAGCAAAGGTGCGGATAACCATGAGGTGTCTCCGCTTGTCATCGGACTTGTCATCTTTGGATGACAAAGGTGCAGATGACCATGAGGTGTCTCCGCGTGCTATTAGACTCGATTGTCTCTGGATAGCAAAGGTGCAGATAACCATGAGGTGTCTCCGCGTGCTATCGGACTCGATTGTCTCTAGATAGCAAAACTGCAAATAACCATGAGATGTCTCCGCATGTCAACGGGCTTGCTTGCCTCTAATTGATGAAAAGAGAGACTAAAGTAGTCTTGGTCGATAGACATTGAGTCTTCGACGAAAAGGTGCAGATGACCAATTTTGTCCTTGCGTGTCAACGGGCTCGCTTGCTTTTGGTTGACAAAATGGAGACTAAAGTAGTCTCGGTCGATAGACATCGAGTCTTCGAAAAAGGGTGTAGATCACCAAATTGGTCGTTGCGTGTCATCAGACTTGTCGTCTCTGGATGACGAAGAGGAGAGACTAAAGTAGTCTCGGTCTATAGACGTTGCGTCTTCGACAAAGGGTGCAGACGACCATATTGGTCGCTACGTGTCGTCGGACTTGCCGTCTCTGGATGACGAAGAGGAGAGACTAAAGTAGTCTCGATGTTCTTTCACTAAAATGCGAACACGCTTTAGAAAAGAAACAAACTTCCAACCAATATTAGCATTTCGTTTCTAAACGATCATTTAGAAGAAACACTGGGTCCAACTGAAAATAGAGGAAAACTACTCAAGGTGTATAAATCTCACACATGCAAGTGTTTCATCCTAATTTTGAACTATAGATATGTCATGAATTGACTTTGCAAATCATTTCTTATCAAATCAAAGATAACATGGGAAATCATGGATCAATAGGACATTTAGGAAGTTGGATTTTGGTGGGAAATTCAGCTTTGGGAGTTTCGGCCTTTTCCTTTCCCCTCTTTTTTTGTTTAGCTTAACGCGAAAGAGATGCGGGAGCAAAGATTCAGTTGATAACCAAGAAGGGGAGCTTCAAGTGTTTCAATTCATGGTTTCTTTTGTTTTGCTTTTTTTGCTTGTGACAATTCCATACATCATTCGGACATTGTTTGGTCCAATGACCTTTCTATATGTTTTTCTTTTGCTTTCTTCCGATCTTTGATCGGGAATTTTTCTTTTTATTTTTCTTTTGCTTTCCTCCAATCTTTGATTGAGAATTTTCTCTTTTTCTTTTCCTTTTGAGGCACATTCATAACTTAACAGTAAATGAAGCCTTTTCTTCCTTTCATTTTTTTTTAGATCCTCCTGTTCTTCTTTTTTTCGAAGATAAGGGTAAAAATTCCTACCTTGGGTTGAGGCTTAGGACCGAAGGATTGAGGTTTTGGCCCAAAGAGGCTTTATAGAAGGCAAGACATGATGTATGTCAGGGTATTTGCTTTGGCCAATGGTTCAGGGATAAAAGGGAATGTCCCACATTATTTCCATGGCATGCATATAACAACTATGATTTAGAAACTTATGCAAAACTGATCATGCATGCACCCATATGGACACTCAAGCTTCAAGTTTGTGGTCATGTAACACTAAGGCTTAGGATTCATTTTTCATATTTAAAATCAACCCAGTGTTTCCAAAAGATCTTCTTTTATCAATTTATGCACACATTCGAGCCCATTTAGGCATTCGGAAAAATTTTCACTGCATTCACCCTTCAGGTGTACACACTTTTTTTTCAAAAACCTTTTGTGTTCTGATCGGTGGAACCCTTTTTTCAAAGAAAAACTGGCAGTCACTTTTTTCCAAAAGCGTCTTGGTTTTTTAGTCAAAATTTAACTATTTTTCCTTTTGTTTTTCTTTTTTCCTTTGCAAAATTTGACTACCTTCCCGGTCTGCGCTTGTTTATTTTAATTCCTAGGATTATGAGGAAACTAGGTGTATTCAACTATGACCTAAGAAACATAGGTGAATAACTAACAAGTAGAAATTTAAAAGGTACTAGGCTGCCTCCTAGTAGCGCTTCTTTAACGTCTTGAGCCGAACGTAGGACGGCGACCTGTCGATCATGGGCCCAGTACCTTCTTGTCCCTGCCCCTAAGTCTCCAAATACATGAAAATAGTATTGCATCGTAAAATATGACTATGCTACCACTTACCTTTGCTTACCTTTGGCCTTGGACTTGGTGTTGTATTGACCAACTCTTCTCTTGTCCTCCGACTTACAGGACAACAACGATGCACATGCATGCTTATGATTGGGTAGTTCAAGGGTAATAATTCAAACAAATATTTATTATGTTCAAAATTACTTAAGCGCTCGCGGCACCCCAATAGATCGAGCAAGATGGCTCGGGATCGATTGCATGCACTGTTTGAAGGATGACAAGTGGATTGTCACACTTTGGAGTATGACCAAGTGAAACTTTCTTGATTTAAGGTCATAGAGTGATGCCAGGGGTCTGTTGACCCCACTGAAACTTGATGGCAAGGGTTGATCTTGACAGAATTTATGTAACAAAGCTACCCTTGGATTCGAAAGAAATCTCAAAGAGTTTGCATGAGAGACTAACATCAGATGTTTGGGCATCTTCCACGAGCTCTTAGCCAAATGAGTTTTCTTCTCAAACGTGCAAGTGCAAACCTTAGGGGTTTCTCTTTTTGTTTTATATATTTTTTAACAATCACAAGCATGTGTAGGTTTCATTCTAGAATCCTAACTTAAAAGCAAATTAGTCATTCCTTGACCCACATGGGCTTTATTGGGCTTGTAATGTGGTAAGGGGTAAGAGGGCTATGAAAGAAAGGATTAGACAGGCTCAAAGAATGTTTGAGGGTTATATTGAATAAGAACCTCAAGAGCGTCTTGCTCGTACCTTCTGTTCATTTCCACTTTGAGTTGGGCTCTACTCCTTTTGTCTTGTACATTAATCTTTTATTGCACTTTTGTGCCTTTCTTTTAGGGATCTTTTGTCTCTCTTTTTTCACTCGCCTTTGGCGATCTTTCTTTTCATTGTTGCCCAACTTCATGCATATGTTGTTTGCATTGCTCTTTAGCGGTAGTTCCCACTCAGGGTTTCTATTTTTGCTTTTGCCATTTTTCTTTGTTGATGCTTTTAGAAAACAACATGATTTGGTTCGGAGGGGGTAGCAAAGGATGGCCATATGTTATTTCAAATTTTGACTAGATCCTTTTTGTAGTTTGGATTTTGGGACAAAACCTTAATAACACACCCCTGATTGTCATTATTATTTTTCTTTCTCTCTCTTTTATTTTATTTTATCATCAACCCTAATTTTTGCTTAGGCCGCCTTTTCGGGTTTTCAACCTAACAGATGAGAAATTTTGATATGCCCCCTAGGTTTGCTTGAGGCTCATGCACGGTGCCTCTCATTGCCCCAGTGTAGGGCTTTGAGGTATCTATTGTTGTTGTTTTTTTTTTGTCACGACCTTGTAGCAAGGAAGAATGAAAGAAGCTGTGCAAATTCTGGAAAATGAATTTTTCAAGGACGAGAAACATTTGAAGGATTTTTCAATTGACAGATTAAGTCAAATGAATCCTAGTCTTGATAACTCCTCTCTCATAAAGACAAACTTTCAAGAATGAAGTCACATGAATGTCTGTATATTTTTTTCAATCAAATGCTTTTTCTTTTTTTTTTTGTTTCGAACTTTACTCGTCATTTTACGGCACCCTCACCAAATGTGTAGAACGAACAATTTCTTATTGAACAGACTTGGGGAGTCAAACTCAAGAGTGCAGGTCACAAGCATTTATGCTGGGTGTAGGAAACAATTGCCATAGACTAATTGACAAGGTTAGAATCCATGTTCTCTTTTTGAACAAAAAAAAAAAAAAGAATCCATGCTCAATAACAGTTCTCTTCAACTCTCCTTTCTTAAAACAGGAGGACGTGGGGTAGTAGGGGAATCCATTTTGCTCTTTCGGCATCAAAGTGTTCTGCACTAATCATTATTAGATTGCGATTATTATTGAGTTGAGCCTGTACTGTCTTAATCAAGGAATCCACTTAACTGTGCAAAAAGAACCTTAGATGACCCACTTAGATCTTCCATTTGCACGCGGGAGTGTCATTTCTTTTTAGATTACGATTTGCATTCCTTCATTTAAAAATTAATTAAAGTCGTAACCCAAAAGTGAAACCAAAGCATAGCAATTATTTTAGGAAGCATGCAATGAGCAAACTTTTGTAGCTTATACTGGACTTGCTACTTGCTAGTCTATCTAAAACCATTATTTCGAAAAAAGTAAATCTTATCATCAATCCTTAAAGTTGGTCTTACTAGTATATATTAAAAAATGATAAATTTTATCAAAAAAAGGATTAGTTTATTACATTAGAATATAAAAATGTATAGTAAATTCTTTTTAATGAAAAATTATTATTACTTCTTAAGTGTTTAAGATTAATTCTAATGCCTTGTAAATAAAAAGATTAATTCTAATGTTAACAAAACTGTTAAGCAAAAAATCTTTTGCTAGTGCTCAATTTCAATTCATTAACAGAACAAAAAACCATTTCATTATCATATTAGCAGTACCCATTTATTAAAATGGGCCAGTAAATGATTACCTTCTAATGATATTCTTTTAGAGTAGGTGGGGGCTGTCTTATGTTAATAACGTGTCATATTATAGCCTCAGGATATGTCAAAGTTTGAAAATTGTTTAGCATTTGAAATTCATTGATTTAACTTTATAGTTTATAGTGTAAGACAACAGATATCTCCTTTTATGGTCTCCCTGCTACAGTGCTACCTCTCTTCAGCAGTAGTATTTGGAGCAAGGGTACGTGAGTATGATCATCGATTACCATCAATGTCCGTCTATTCTCTCTTATTCTAATAAGTTGAACTGTAACATATATAACGTTTCTAACGTACCAAAACAGTTGTCACAAGTCACAACCACTAAACCAATTCATAATTTATAGAATTGTCAAGCACTAAAACTAAAAGTATGCAATTCCACTGTTTGATTAAATAACACTTCATTAAAGTTCTTTCATTAAATGATTATCTACTTTAATTTCATGCCAATCTTAATAACAAGTTCGTGGAAAGGCATGTCGGTGTGCTCTACCTATATGGATTATTATGGACATAACATTGTAGGCCATCATAAGTGTCGTGTTTTAGCCTTAGTTTTTGTCTAATCTTGCTTTAATTTCTGGGTCTTTTGAAATATTTTATTATTTGAGAGCTTTTGAATCTTCGACAAAGAAATTAGGCATGTCGAATTTTAGCCTCAATTATTAGAGACCTGAATAATGAAGCAAATAAAATAAGGAAATTGGTCCGTGAAATTTCCACATTTACTTTTTCTGTGCAAGCATTTGCCTTTTTAATTTTAATTATTTTAGAGTAAATGATTCTTTTCTATAAAAACTGTATACATTAGTACAATAAAACATTCTAAATTGATTTAAACCACTAAATCTATAATAGAACTAGAAATTGAACAAACCAACCGATTGAAAACAATAAAGTGAATTTTTTTATTCTGTTCTAATTGATTTTCAATTCCATATAGCTTGAAAGACGAATTTCTTAAAAGGTATTAAGTTTGACCAGATGAATATAAATTGAGGTAACATTTATTCTCATTCAAAACCAAACCGAGATGAAATGAACCACAAACAAGTATGCTAAACCTATATTAATTTTCTAATTCTACTCTCAAATAAATTTTAGATTATTTTTCCTTAAAACTATATTACAAATAGTTTAAAAATACAGTACATGTTTTTTTTTAAAGTAATTAATAATTTTGAGAGCTTTTAAATAATTAAAATGTATTAAATGATGATAATATTAATAGGGCAAGTTACATTAATTTACCTTAAAATTTAGTTTAATAACACTCAACACCTTATTTCAAATGTTTTTTTTTAGAAGTTATTTCAAAAGTTATACGTGCTTTTATTGAGAATCAATTATCATTACATTTACCTTCCTTTTAAGGAGGTAATTTGATGAAAATACATTATATATATATATATATATATATATATATATATATATATATATATATATATATATATATATATATATATATATATATATATATATATTATTTCTCTTTTAGTGTCTATACCACATCCAATTTTTTTTCTCCTTCATATGAATAGAATTCCGCCACATGATTATGACCAATTTCAAAATCAACTAATAGATACCACCATACATTAAAAGTAGAAAACATTGTATCTGTTTTAGTACAGTTGTCCTAGGTTTGAGGTAGTGAGCCTAGAGCATAAGAGTGTGTTCTTATATGTTCCCTCCTCTTGGTTTTGACATGCCTTAGCAATTCTAAGAGGTAATTGATGTGAGAAAATTGCAATTGTACTGTAGTCGTCAAATAATAATATCGAATTCACACAATTATGCTTTTGGACTTAGTAATTATCACAATTTAAAATAAAAACTAAATAATTGAGAAAAGATTAAGATTTGATTTGCAAAATATTTAATTTAAAAAGATAAAGAATTAGATGGTAGATAAAGAAAAAATATATATTTTGGATAAGATTCAAAATTGAAAAATTTCGGAATCTGGGTTTCACACCAAAACTCTTGTTCACATAATCTATTAATTCAAAGTTCTTTCTAAATCTCTTCTAATAACAGATTAATCTAATGTGATCTTCATTTTCTTTCAAGAAAGAGAGATGTGTGTATTTGAATTAATCCCTATTGTCATGGTGTTATGTTCAATTAAATTCTTTACGTTCTTTACTAATTCACTTTATCCACCTATGATTAATTTTATTGTCGTGAATTAAAATCTAAGTTCTCCTCCTATGGTTCTAACACATTGGTTCACCTTTCAGTTCATTCCTAAGTGTTTAAAAACATGCAAAACGGTGATTAGGCATCTAACATGTATAAATTTTCATAAGAGAAGAATTATAAGACAAAATTAAAGAAAACCTCAAAGAAATTAAATTAACATAAACTATTTGTAAAACAAAAAAGTAACCGACTAATTTGGATTTCTTGGGGGGTGAAAGCAGTGGCCGAGTGGAGAAGACTTGATATGAGAAGTTGTAGGGTTGAGTCCCCACTCGTTTCTTTTAGATGCGGTAAATATACATATATTTGTAACAGAAAAAATTGCAAGTAAGTAAGATTGACAACAATAGGTAATGGTGTTGGGTCTTTCTAACAAACCAGCTGATGTATATAAAGATGTTTCTCTAATCAATCATGCTTTTGTGTTCTATGTTGTAGCCTAAATTACTAAACCTCGATCCCTAGTTAGACTGAATCAATCCAAGCTTCATCCTTAGATCCCTCTTGTTGGACTAGGCTTAATTTAGACAGCCTTCCTAGGTTTAGACTAACTTACACTAAGTTTCATCCTCAGATTGCTCTTGTTGGACTAGACTCAGCTTAAATAGCTTACGAAAGTTTAGACTAATTTAGCCTAAGCTTTGTCCTCAGATCCCTCTTGTTGGACTAGACTTAGACCAAACAACATTATTGTAACAACATATTTAAAACCAAAACTTAATCTGTAGATTCCTCATTTTTAAGACTAAGTTTCAATCCTACTTCATTCAAGTTCTAAGGCAACAATACATTTCCCAATGCTAAAGTCACCTAACTATGCACACAAATGAGTGATCAGACCAAGAGCATACAGAATTTAAGCACTAAAAGAAGCATTGAATACAATAAACACAATCAATTAGATATTAAAGTAATTACATCAGCTCTTCTTTAGAAATCCCCAACAAGGGTGTTTAGCCAGCCATTATAGAGAAACCCTAACAATAATGAGATTAAGACTAGAGAATAAATGCTCCTTACACAAGAAGGGGGATCCCTCCTCCTCTTCTCAGCATTTCACAATCACTCTGCAACTCACTAATCTCTCTCTAATTACAAAACCTAGGTATCTTTGCAAAAGCTGCTCCTCTTGCTGCCTCCAGAGCTCTATTCCCGAAATAGGCACTGTGGTGTGCTCTAGAATCCTCTGCAAAAGTCTCTGTAAAAGTGTGTACCCTAATTCTGCACAAGACAGACTTTAAATAGACTCTTAATCCGAGACGTTGCGCATAGCGCGAGTAAGTGGGTTTGAGCTTAGCGTCAGTCATGCGCTGAGCCTGGTGGAAGACAACTACTGCGCTTAGCGCACTGATCTCGTGCTTAGCGCATGACCCTGATATTGATGTTCTACCAGATTCTTTTGTCGCGCTAAGCACACTGAATTTGCGCTTAGCGGTGGATGCACGTTTAGCCCAACTGATGAGCTAAGCTCAACTGTCACTTTTAGCACTTCATGACTTAGCCTCTTTTTCACCTGAAATTGCACAGATTTCATCATTAAATCCAATGGAAGTATTCTAGAGACAACTTTAACGATAAAACAAGATTTATTTACAAAATTACTACAAAATAACCATAAATTGGGGAACTATACAAGTTTTGGAAAATGTTTTCTATATAAAAGTTAGTCGTATAAGACGATTAACAAACTCCACCAAATTTACAGTTTTGCTTGTCCTCAAGCAAAGAAAGAACAGTTCACTTGTCCTCAAGTGACAAACTACAGTGATCACTCAAAATGGTGTTTGCTTCACAGATAAATTCAACCATATGAACTGAATATCATGGACTGCTTCAATCAATTGATTTTCACAAACATGCAGCTTTTCAAAGATAGGAACATACACATTAGAGTCACAACTGAAATAAGCTAGTAAGGATGGCAGAAATCAAGGAAGGATCATCAACCAAAACCTCACAGTCATTGTTTCACTCAAACTCAAGTGTTTAGGCTCATTCCCTCATAAACAACTAACACAAGTCCCAACCATTGCATTTCATCTCATATCATACAACAATGAACACAAAAAATGAATCCGAAGGACTTTCTAGGCTTGTAATGGGGTTAGGCTGCCAACAAATCATGATTTTTCTAGGATTCAAAAGCTTAGGTTCTAGGAGAGCATTCATCCAAAGAATAAGCTTCACTTTTTCATTCATTCCTACCCCATACTTGCCTTTTATTTAGGCACTCAGCTTTCATTCATGAAATTAAAGCATACACACTTATTAATTTCATTTGTACTTACAGTTTTTTTAACACAAATATACAGAAACATTATGTGTATATACAAAAATAGTGTGTGTATGCTATTTACTTTGACCATTTCAATTCTTACCCAGTGTCTCCCCCAAATTTGGAACAAATTTACCTTGATAATTACTCCCCCAAATTTGGGACAAATTTGTTTTGAACCAAGCTTCTGTGGATGATGCTTTCCTACAACTTAAGACAAGGAAGCAGGAGATAACACTGTATTGGCTCAGGGTTCAATCAATCAACAATTCATTCAGCTCAAACTGGGTGCAAGGGATAAATCATTCAAGCACGTGGTCAGCTTTTTGGCTAAGAGGCTATCACAATCAAACATGGCCTTCATCATCCTCAATTTCATGCATTCAGTCCATACTTCAGAGATTCATGCAAAAATCAGTACTAAATGATAGTCGTTTCTCTCAAAATTTAAAGATCACACTCTCACCGAGATACGGTCAATGCATTCATTCACAATCAATCTGACAAACTGATGTAGCTCCATGTGGAGCTTGTAGGCCTTGGATCTTCTTCATCAATGGAGTCCTTTGCTTCTTGAATTTTAATGGCAACGGAATGGAAAAGAAGAAGATTTGAGAGGAGATGCCACTTCAAGGAAAAGATGAGTCAAGAAGAAGCTCACCACCATAGGAAACCATGGATAAGAGCTTGAAGGTAGGAGAAGATGAGGGGAGGGAGAAGGAGAGAAGGAGCACGAAATTTTGTGCCTCAAAAGAGGTCTGAACTTTGAAGTGTAATTCTCAAATGATTCTCAAATGATCAAAGTTGAAAAAAATGCACACATATGACCTCTATTTATAGCCTAAGTGTCACACAAAATTGAAGGCATTTGGATTTGTGAAGCCAAATTTTGGAGCCAAAATTTCACTAATTATAATTAGTGAATTTTAGTTATGGTTTAGCCCACTAATCCAAGATCAAGTCCAAGATTCTCCACTAAGTGTGCTTAGATGTCATGAGGCATGTAAAGCATGAAGGACATGCACAAAGTGTGACTATATGATGTGACAATGGGGTGTAGCAAGAAAATGCTCACCCCCCCTCTAAAATTTAATTTGATTGGGCTTCTCCCAATTCAATTAAATTTATTTTCCAACACACACATCAAATATTCACTTAATGTATGTGAAATTACAAAACTACCCCTAATACAAAAACTAGTCTAGGTGCCCTAAAATACAAGGGCTGAAAAATCCTACATTTCTAGGGTACCCTACCTATATTATGGAGCCCTATATTACAAGGCTTAAAAAATGGAGACAGGATGTTAAAATGGCCTCTGGTAATCGATTACCAATTGTGTGTAATCGATTACACAGAGTAACAGGGCACTGGTAATCGATTACCAGTTGGGTGTAATCAATTACACAGGGAGATAGGACACTGGTAATCGATTGCCATTTAGGTGTAATCGATTACAGAGTGTAATTTGTAGGTTTCCATGTGCAAAGCTATGTAATTCGAGTTTAGGCACTGGTAATCGATTACATACTTTGGTAATCGATTACCAGAGAGGAAATCCCTTGAGAAGGATATTTTGACTATGCGTAGCCGTTATGGGATGCATTGTATTGTTACCTGTAGTTAAATTTCTTGTGAAAGAGTCTACCCTCTTTCTTTTATTTCTTGTAGATCGCGATGGCAGCGCAGTTAATCCATGATCGCGTGGTGATGGAGTGCCTAGAGGGAGTTTGGGAGACCCTCGAAGGTAATGAGAGGTGCCGATTCTGTGGCACAATTCGACTCACTACTACTTTATTAGTACATCCGGAGGAACCCGCACGCACACTTCAGCAGCCTGTGGAGTGGATACTACCTACACCTACTCCTTATCGACCAATGGAGCCAGTTTAAGTGATAGAGGTGTCATCCTCTGAAGAGGATCCTAAAGAGGACCCAGAGGAGTTACCTCCTGAACCTACTATGGATGATCTTGACTTACCTGAGGATGATGAAGACCCGCTCCTTGATGTTGATTTTCCAGAGGATATCATGTCAGCATCTGAGGCAGACTCCACAGAGGAGAGCGACCCTGGAGGGACAGCGAATAGTGAAGAGTCTTCATCATAGTAGACGGCTCCTTAGACTAGGTTTACATACTTTTTGTGGGTGGGTGTATCTAGTTCAGACTGCTAGGTTTACTCTTTTGATTTTTGGGTGGGTAGACCTATTGTATAGAAATTTTGATGATTGTATATATGTGGCTGAAGCCACCACAGTTGATACCTTTGCTCTGGATGTCGCTGTGTATTTTGCAAACTCCCATATTTTGGACAGTTTTAGATCATGAATGTAATTATGTTTAATCTTGTTATTTGAAAAGGAAGTGTTAACAAACTTTATTGAAAAGAGTTTACCGACCGTATTTTATTATCTTTCACGTGACGACCTAAAGTGATGACTGGTATATTTTTGAAAAAAAAATAGTTTAGAGGTTATATGTGATCAGAAAGAAATGACTTCGAATAGAGTTGTGAACTGACCATTCAGGACTCTATAGTGATAATTTTCTTTCTGAATTTAATTACTGTGAAAAAGAGAGAGAAAAGAAAAAGAAAAAGAAAATTCCCATGGTTTCTGTTATTTAAATTATTACTATTAAACCAGTCATTATTTAGGGACGCCACAATTGGTGGTATCAGAGCAAAAGTTGGATTCTAGTGAACCTGTTCATGGTCTTACTGTGTGAATGTTGTGTATCTCTGAAACATGGAAGTAGGTTTCGGGGAGTG
The DNA here is from genome assembly GCF_000004515.6 of Glycine max. NCBI lineage: Eukaryota > Viridiplantae > Streptophyta > Magnoliopsida > Fabales > Fabaceae > Glycine > Glycine max. The sequence continues at coordinate 23,716,340 of NC_038254.2, forward strand.
ACGTTAAGTCACAATTATGTGTAATTCTACCTTCTTGTCTTAAGCAGGAATATGCAAATGATTCAGTAGAATTGTTGTGTATATATAAATATATATATATATATAGAGAGGGATATTGTTGTAACTGTCATAGCCTATATGGTACACTCTCTTAGTAGAATTTCTTGGATACTAATAGCTTCCCTATAGGTTAGGTATGGCAGGACGTGGTAGGGATCGAACCGTGATGTCCTAGACCGCATCACAGTTGTGCTGGAAACTCTAATGCAGGAACGTGATGTGGAACCGGCAGAGTATCGGGGACTTATGGCTTTCCGTAAGAACCACCCGCCGAAGTTCAGTGGGGACTATGATCCGGAAGGTGCTAGGTTATGGTTAGCTGAGATTGAGAAGATTTTCAAGGCGAAGGGTTGCCTCGAGGAGCATAAGGTCCCTTATGCGACGTTCATGCTCCAAGGAGAAGCTGAGAACTGGTGGAAGTTCGTGAGACCTACATTTGCTGCACCTGGAGGCGTGATTCCTTGGAATGCCTTCAAGGACAAATTCCTAGAAAATTATTTTCCATGAGATCTCAGGAAGCGAAAGGCGAGGGAATTTCTGGATTTGAAGCAGGGAAACATGTCCGTTGGAGAATACACGGCCAAATTTAATGAACTTCTACAGTACTGGCCTCAATACCAAGATGCTCGGAACGAAGAAGACTTATGTACTCAGTTTGAGAATGGGCTTTGACTGGAGATTCAACAGGCAGTTAGCTACATGCAGATCACGGATTTCAATCAACTGGTGACAAAGTGCAGAATATTTGAGGACAAGATGAAAGAGAGGCAAGCTAGAGGCTTTGGAGGACCACAGAGAAGCCACCCTTTTAGAGGAAACAGTAATAAGAGGATGAAGCCATATTCTAGCAACAAGGGGAAACAACCTATGACTACGTCCAACATGAGCCAGTCAAGGGGGACTAGGGTACAGTGCTTTCAGTGTGGAGGACCGCATCTTAGGAGGAATTTCCCACAACTCTAGCAGACACAGGAGAATCGTTGTTATATTTGTGGCAAGATAGGCCATTATGCTCGAGAGTGTAGGATGACTGGGAGACCGACGGTAACTGCCAATTCCAACACAGTCAATCGTGGGTCTATTAATCCCACAAGGAGCGGTAATGTTAGCAACAACAACAACACTAGTGGTGGAAGACCAAAGGTACCCTCCCGAGTATTTTCTATGAGTGGATCAGAAGTTGCTGCCTCCAACGATTTGATACAGGGTAAGTGTTTGATTGCTGATAAACTGCTAGATGTACTCTATGATTCAGGTGCCACGCATTCGTTCATATCTCATGCATGTGTGGAGAGGTTAGGGTTATGTACGACGGAGTTACCATATGATATTGTGGTGTCTACTTCGACTAACGAGCCTGTAACCACCTCTCGGGTGTGTTTGAAGTGTCCTATAACTGTTGAGGGTCGATCTTTTATGGTGGATTTGATTTGCCTACCTTTAGCTCATCTAGATGTGATCTTGGGGATGGATTGGTTATCTACTAACCATATCTTTCTAGACTGCAAAGAAAAGATGCTAGTATTTGGTGGAAATGTAATTTCAAATGAACCATTGAAAGAGAATGCTGCCACCGATGGAGTGGGGGATGTTCGAACCTACATGGTGTTGTTCTCCATGAATGTGGAAGAGGTCTTTGAAGTTAGCAGTATACAGGTAGTGTCAGAATTTCCAGAAGTTTTTCCTGATGACATATGTGAATTACCACCTGAGAGAGAAGTGGAATTCATTATTGACTTGGTGCCTGGGGCGAATCCAGTGTCGATCGCGCCCTATAGGATGTCTCCAGTAGAACTAGCAGAGGTGAAAGCACAAGTGCAGAATCTCTTAAGTAAACAATTTGTTCGCCCAAGCGTATCATCGTGGGGAGCGCCGATCTTACTGGTTAAAAAGAAGGATGGAAGTATGAGGATGTGCGTAGACTACCAACAGCTGAACAAAGTCACTATCAAGAACAAATATCCTCTACCGAGGATAGATGATTTGATTGATCAATTGAGGGGAGCGACGGTATTTTCGAAGATAGATTTGCGATCGGGGTATCATCAAATCCGAGTTAAAAAGGAAGATATCCCAAAGACTACGTTTCGGACTCGGTATGGGCATTATGAGTATTTAGTCATGCCTTTTGGAGTGACTAATGCTCCGGCTATCTTCATGGACTATATGAACCGTATATTCCATGATTACTTAGATCAGTTCGTGGTTCTGTTGATTGATGATATCCTAGTGTATTCAAGGAATAAGGAAGAGAATGAAAAGCACTTGAGAATTGTGTTGCATATCCTAAGGGATAGGAAATTGTTCGCCAAATTTTCGAAATGTGAATTTTGGTTAGAGAAAGTGTAGTTCTTGGGGCATATGATTTCTAAAGATGGGGTTGCGGTGGATCCGATTAAAGTGGAGTCGGTTATGGAGTGGCAACAACTGACAACTCCAACAGAAGTTCGAAGTTTATTGGGGTTGGCCGGCTATTATAGGAAATTCATTGAGGGATTTTCTAAGTTAGCGCTACCCCTAACTAAACTGACTCGTAAGAATGAGAAGTTTGTCTGGAATGAGAAATGTGATCAAAGCTTTTAAGAGTTGAAGAGGCGGTTGACAACAACTCCAGTGTTAACTTTGCCGGACCCTAAGAGACCATTTGAAGTGTATTGCGATGCGAGCGGGCAAGGTTTAGGGTGCGTATTAATGCAGGAGGGAAGAGTAGTGGCTTATGCTTCACGCCAATTGTGCCTTCATGAAGTTAACTATCTGACCCATGATTTGGAACTAGCAGCTGTGGTCTTTGCCTTAAAGATTTGGAGGCATTATTTATACGGTACTCGTTTTGAAGTTTTCAGCGATCACAAGAGCCTCAAATACTTGTTCGATCAGAAAGAACTCAATATGAGGCAACGAAGATGGATGGAGTTCCTCAAGGATTATGATTTTGATCTTTCCTACCATCCAGGAAAGGCTAATGTAGTAGCCGACGCGCTGAGCCGGAAGTCCTTACATGTTGCGACCATGATGAGTCTGGAACAGAGGTTGATAGAGGGATTTCGATATTTGAATCTAGCAATCGAGATACGACCCAAGAGCTTATTTGTGGGAGCATTGCAGATCACCAATGAATTCGTAGATCACATACGCGAGGCTCAAGAGGATGACCCGTTTCTGCAAGGCAAAGTGTTAGATGCAATGGGAGATAAGGATGTGGAGTTTAAGAAGGACACAACCGGGTTAATTAGATTCAAGGGGAGGATATGTGTACCGCCATTAGATGATTTGAAAGTTAAGATCTTGGAAGAAGCACATAAAAGCCGTCTTAGTTTCCATCCAGGAATGACTAAGATGTACCAAGATTTGAAGAGAATTTTTTGGTGGCATGGCATGAAGAAAGATGTAGCTGAATATGTAGCAAAATGTTTGACATGTCAAAAGGCTAAGGCTGAGCACCAGCGACCATCAGGAGAATTAAAGCCACTAGAAATTCTGGAATGGAAATGGGAGAGCATATCTATGAATTTTGTATCTAGTTTACCCAAGACTAGTCATGGACACGATGCTGTGTGGGTCATAGTAGATCGACTCACCAAATCTGCTCATTTTATTCCGGTGAATATGAAGTATAAAATGGAGAAGCTAGTAGAGTTGTATATCAAAGAAGTAATAAGGTTGCATGGAATTCCTTCCAGTATTGTATCAGACAGGGACCCGAGGTTTACCTCGCGATTTTGGACAAGTCTACATGAAGCATTGGGGACAAAGCTAAAGCTCAGTTCAGCTTATCATCCTCAAACAGATGGTCAGATTGAGCGAACCATTCAGACTCTAGAAGATCTACTCCAGGCGTGTAGTATCGAGCAACAAGGCAGTTGGATGGAATGTTTGCCATTGATTGAATTTACTTACAACAACAGCTACCAAGCGAGCATTGGTATGGCTCCTTTTGAAGCTCTATACGGACGGAAGTGCAAAACTCCTCTTTGTTGGTACGATGATGGGGAAGCAGTATTCCTTGGGCCTGAAATGCTACAACAAATTATCGAACAAGTGAAATTGATTCGAGAGAAAATAAAAGCATCCCAAGATAGGCAGAAGAGCTATTACGACAAAAGGAGAAAGCCATTAGATTTCCAGGAAAGGGAACATGTGTTTTTGAAGGTTTCTCCTGTAACCGGAGTCCGAAGAGCTCTCAAATCTAGGAAGTTGACGCCCAAGTATCTGGGTTCGTATCAAATTTTGAAGAAGATTGGGCCTATAGCTTATCAAATCGCTTTACCCCCGAGTTTATCGAATTTGCACCCTGTGTTTCATGTCTCTCAACTGAGACGATACAACCCGGATCCATCACATGTACTCGCACTGGATGAAGTACAAGTGAAGGATAACCTCACCTATAAAGCACAACCTCAGAAGATTACTGATCGAAGAATGAAGTCACTGAGAGGAAAAGAGATCGCATTGGTGAAAGTGCAGCGGGGACCCGACGATGGTGATTCAACCTGGGAGTTAGAGGATAGAGTGAGAGAATTGTACCCAAGTTTGTTCCTAGAGTAGTTAATTTCGAGGACGAAATTCCTTAAAGGGTGGGAGTATTGTGACATCCTGGAAATTTCTACCCGGAATTTTGTAAGCGATATATTTTAAATAATTATATATATAAGTATTATTCAGTGTATACATATATATATATTCTTGGAAGAAGTATGTACATTGGGGGAAAGATACGCGGGTTAGACTAATTAGCGAAGAGAAATCCATAACTGGACAGTTATAGATTAATTCTCAATTAATTAGTCTAAAAATTATCGTTTTGCGTGCAACTAAAAATTTAACAAAACCAACCTCTGAACCACGCTCAGGGTTTCATTCTGAGCGTTTTGATATATATATTGCCTACTTTCGAAAACGGGCCCCGACGGGTGCAGAGAAACGCGAGGAACTGAAACCAAAGAGGCAACATGCAAACCGAGGCAGGATTTTAGCATTCAAAAGGTCAAATTTTTCTCTCCTTGTGGCTGAGTATGAAGTCACATCAAGGGGAAGAGGTGGGCCCTTTTGCTCCACTCAAAATGAGACATGTGGCTTGGCTTTTAGAAAAAGGAAAGAGAAAATCTTTTTAAAATAAAAGCCAAATTCTCTCTCTTCATTCAGATTTCAGAAAAGCTTTTCCTCCCTCTTCCCACGTTGCTTTTCTTCTTCCTTTCTCCTCCATCATTGTTGCCCTTTAAAGCTCCAAAATTGCTCATCACTTCTACTTCAAATTGCAAAAGGAAGCCATTTTCGGAGTCGTGAAGCACACCTCTATGTTGTGGGGCTTCGAATTTCAGGTATGGGTGGACTTCTTCTCACATGAAATTCATGGGTATTGGGTTTTTGGGAGATATGATGGGTAGTTCTACTAGGTTTATGCCTTATGGTAGTTATTTGTGAAGGAATTTGTTGAAAGCATGCTAAACTTGACATGTTTGATGTGAGTAAAGCTACCAATTCTGTTTAGGGTTTTATGATGATGCTTTGTGATGTTTGTGTGCTGAGATTGTTGATAGAAAACTGGTAGAGATGATGGGGAAAGTTAATTTAGCGTTAAATGTGAGAATGACAATGTTGTAGGTAGAAAAATGTGAGATTTTGAGGGTTAGAGAAGCCAAATTTGGGGTTAGTGGAAATTGGAGTCTAAAGTGAGTTGATTCTAGTTTAGAATGTCAATTAGGACTTGTAGAAAAGCTTGGGCAGAGCAAATGAGAAAAAAATGAGTGACAAAAATGAAAGCAAGAGCCATTTCTAGGGTAAATTGGGTGTTTAGGGATCAAATTTTGAATCGGTCGAGTTTTTGCCTTAAAACCAGTTTGAGCAAGTCTAAATGAATGTTATATACTTGATTGAGATGAGAGTTTGCCCCAAAATTACCCAATTCTCATTTTCACTTCTTAAACCTTGAAAATCTACTAAATTGATGGGTTTTGGATACCTAGATTTTGAATTTCCTTGGTCTGAAGCTTGTTTTTGGTTTAAATATGATTTATACATTATTTAGGACTTGTAGGATCCAATTTGAGCAAAATTGGGTGTGGGCAAGATGGATTTCGAAATCTGCCCTATTATGCAGAAAAATGCTATTGAATTGTGCAACAGATTTTTTATGTGTGCAGAAAAATGCTTGTGCATTGCTGGTTATGGGAAAGGTAGTACATATTGGGTTCTAAACATTTTCTAGTAGATCCCAACGGTAAAAATTTAGATTTATGTACTGGGAACCTCCAGTAAAATTTTCGAGTCGATCCAACGGTTAACGAATTGGAACGAAGAGAATGTTACTGGGGTATTTGAGTAGGGAAAGTTGTGATATTTGAATGTGTTTTGGGCAGAGTTTTCTGCCTCTACTCTGTTTTCTTGGTTTAGGGTAGTTCATGATATTTGTAGATTGAATTGCTTGGATGTTATGGAAGCTTGGAGGGGTTGATGGGGACCCGGTGTTGAGAGGAACGAGGATAAGGGCTACGTGGGAGTGCGTGAGCTCAATTTGAAGGTGGGCAACTGGGGATGGTACGTTAATGTTTGACTTGTGAAAGTGGGAGAGTTGATTTGCGCCATCGCCTGATCGCCACCTAGTACCACATATGACGGGTGCCCCATAATCCACTAAGCTTGATGTGAGAAAGCGTGGAAGAGTCAGTCTTCCTACTTTTGTTTGTTGACCACAGAGTGGTACCTGGAGATATGTCGCGGGGGTCAGGAGACCTTGGGGACGTCAGGTGGGGTGCTATTGCCCAAAACCAAGCTTGACCAATCCCGACCCAACCCGGGCATAGTCAGTCAGTGAGAACCTGTGACGTACCTAAACAGGCGAGCTCCTGGCAGTCAACCAATAAAAGAACAAAGTCCACGAAGCAAGGAGGCTTGTGTGGGGGCTGGCCAACTATGAATCTTGAGTGGTATCTAGAATTTGGCCTCTGGTAATCGATTGCCAAGGGTGTGTAATCGATTACAAGGCTTAAAATGGAGACATGATGTTAAAATGGCCTCTGGTAATCGATTACCAATTGTGTGTAATCGACTACACAGAGTAACAGGGCACTGGTAATCGATTACCAGTTAGGTGTAATTGATTACATCGGGAGATAGGACACTGGTAATCGACTACCATTTAGGTGTAATCGATTACACAGTGTAATTTGTAGGTTTCCATATGCAAAAGCTGTGTAATTCGAGTTTGGGCACTGGTAATCGATTACATACTTTGGTAATTGATTACTAGAGAGGAAATCCCTTGAGAAGGATATTTTGACTATGCGTAGCCGTTATGGGACGCATTGTATTGTTACCTGTAGTTAAATTTCTTGTGAAAGAGTCTACCCTCTTTCTTTTATTTCTTGTAGATCGCGATGGCAGCGCAGTTAATCCATGATCGCGTGGTGATGGAGTGCCTAGAGGGAGTTTGGGAGACCCTCGAAGGTAATGAGAGGTGCTGATTCCGTGGCACAATTTGACTCACCGCTACTTCATTAGTACATCCGAAGGAACCCGCACACACACTTCAGCAGCCTGTGGAGTGGATACTACCTACACCTACTCCTTATCGACTAGTGGAGCCAGTTCAAGTGATAGAGGTGTCATCCTCTGAAGAGGATCTTGAAGAGGACCCAGAGGAGTTACCTCCTGAACCTGCTATGGATGATCTTGACTTACCTGAGGATGATGAAGACCCGCTCCTTGATGTTGATTTTCCAGAGGATATCATGTCAGCATCTGAGGCAGACTCCACAGAGGAGAGCGGCCCTTGAGGGACAGCAAATAGTGAAGAGTCTTCATCATAGAAGACAGCTCCTTAGACTAGGTTTACATACTTTTTGTGGGTGGGTGTATCGAGTTCAGACTGCTAGGTTTACTCTTTTAATTTTTGGGTGGGTAGACCTATTGTATAGAAATTTTGATGATTGTATGTATGTGGGTGAAGCCACCACAGTTGATACCTTTGCTCTGGATGTCGCTATGTATTTTGAAAACTCCCATATTTTGGACAGTTTTAGATGATGAATGTAATTATGTTTAATCTTGTTATTTGAAAAGGAAGTGTTAACAAAATTTATTGAAAAGAGTTTACCGACCGTATTTTATTATCTTTCACGTGACGACCTAAAGTGATGACTGGCATATTTTTGAAAAAAAAATAGTTTAGAGGTTATGAGTGATCAGAAAGAAATGACTCCAAATAGAGTTGTGAACTGGCCATTCAGGACTCTATAGTGATAATTTTCTTTCTGAATTTAATTACTGTGAAAAAGAGAGAGAAAAGAAAAAGAAAAAAAAAATTCCCATGGTTTCTGTTATTTAAATTATTACTATTAAACCAATCATTATTTAGGGACGCCACAACATGCTCGTTCTCTTCTAATGGCTACAAGCTTGATCAAAACAAACATCTAATCATTCCAATCCACTCAATTCATACATTTGGTCAATCAAATAATTCTCGAACACTCATTTCATACAAACAATCCACTTCATATCATTTTCAACCAGTTCATTGTTCAAGCAAGCTTTCTGTACAAGCAAACAACTCAAAGTATTGAAATTTAAATAACTGAAATTTAAAGAACTGAAATTTAAAGAACTGAAACATAAAGACGGAAATTTAAATGACTGAACATAAATCATAAAATAACTGAAATAAACTAAATTGTTCAAAATGCATAAATTTAAATGTCCTGCTCTTGTGGTTGCTCCTGTGCATGCTCATTGAGATCCAACACCTGAGTAGCTGGTGAATCTTGAGGGATAGGCTGCTCTAGCTCAGATGCTGGTGCAGATGGCATGGAATCATCAGGTGTGGGTACTGGAGATGGCTCTAGAATCTGTTCTGTGGCAGTCTCCTCCTCCTGAGCCATGTGTACACCTGAATCAAAATAAAAGGGCTCAGGAGGAGTAAGCTCATCCTTCCCCTCTACTGTTGCTGTTGGCTCCTCTAGCTCAGGCTCCTGGGCTGCGGAGGCCCCACCCCCTCCAGAAGGAGAAGGCTGGGCTTTTGGCCAAGCCACCTGCACGTCAAACTCATCTATGCTCATGATGGATGGCAAGCCCAAGCCCTGAAGGCTCTGCATGATAATGGACTGCCCCCTGTGTAAGTTCTGGAGCATGAAGTGAAGCATCTGTGGTGTAAATGAAAAATCTGATGGTCCTGCAGATAAATGAGCTGGAAACTGGAATGGAGATGAAGCAAGAAGTGGTATCTGAGTAGATGCAGGAGGAATAGCCGGAGTCTGAATAGGAGGTACTAGAGCTGTGGAAGAAGAAGGAGCTGGTGTCTCTAGTGCTGCTAAAGTAGTGGGGACCTCTGATCTCTTACCCCTGGCCTTCGTTGGCCCTTTAAATGACACTGTTGGATCATCAAGATTCCACCAGTTCTTCTTGATGTATGCCAAGTTAATGGTGGGGCTCAGGCTCTCCAGGGATCTAGAATCTGATTGGACTCCTCTAGCCTTGCATAGAGCTGTGATCAAGGCAGGGAATCCAATTCTGGAAGAATCATGTTGTGCAGTAATAGAGATCTGGTGGGAGATGAGGTACCCTACATTCATATCCATCTTCATAATGATGCCGTAAATTAATTTGGCTCTGTCTAAGGTGACATCAAATGTGTGGGAGGTAGGAATCAGGTTAGAGAAGGAAAGAACGCTCCATGTCTGAGCTAAAATGGTCATGTTCTTCCTTAATATCTTCAACGGCTGACCATCCGCATTTAGCTCAAATCCCCTCCCTGGGATACAGAGCTTAGCGGCCAACTCTTGAGGATCAGGCCTCAAGAGTGCAAACCTGGAATAAGCAAACAAATTTTTCCACTCTTCCAGAATTGCAGGGGTCTTCAGGAATGTGTTCAAAGTATCCTCATCAAATTTCACTAAGTGACCTCTCACCCTCACCTGCTTAGGTGATTTATCCTCGGGGTCATAGAGGTTAGTGTAAAATTCCTTCACAATAGCAACATTTATGTTGTCGTCAGTAAAATCAGTGAACTCCTCATCCTTGTGTCTTCTCTCGAGTTCCTCCTTGAACTCGTCAAACTTAGTGTAATAAACTACCACGTTCCTTTCTGGTAACAGCTTCCTAGGCACAATTATGTCAGTGTATCTCTACCAAGCCTCTTGAGAGTGAAATCTTGATCTGTCAAATCTGATTTGGGAAGGTGTAGAAGGAGCCTTCCTTTTCTTAGATGCCATTTGTAAAATAATTAGAACAAAACACAGGATTAAACAAAGCTTATTCTCAACAAAACAGAAAAATAAAACTGAAATTTTGATTGAGCGCTTAGCACAGTAGGCTGAGTTTAGCGCGCCTTATAAATTTCAATCATGGGCTAAGCGCAACAAACTTGCGCTTAGCCTGAAGACACAGAAAATATTTTTTTGCAGATTAGGCTTAGCACAGCAAGCTGGGCTTAGCCTAAGTCTACAATTTTCAAAACAGAAGAGAGTTGGAGCTTTGCGCAGCATGGCGCTCTTAGCTCAGCCTCATCAGACACTTAGGCTAAGCACACAGGGCGCGCTTAGCGCAGCAAGGTACGCTTAGCCTTATTCATAGGAAAACTACAGAAGCATAGTGGCGCTTAGCCTGACATGTCAAGCTTAGCGCTAACAAAAAATTCTCAAAATCTTAATGTCTGAACACTAGGCTCGCTTAGCGCATAGAAACGATTAGCGAGTTCATCACTTTCGTTCATCAGCATGGATGAACGCGCTTAGCGCATTCATCGCGATTTCCAAACAGAACCACAGGGGTCTTCACCCCTTTCAGCTACATTGCCCCTAATAGGCTTCTAAGTTACCTAAAATCCTAAAATGACTAACCCTAGAACTAAAAACCTTAACTTAACAACATACAACTAAGAAAACAAGAAGTCATCTATCCTAAGGTTTGAAGGATGAAAAATAAAAATGGAAATGTGCCCACTTACTTGAGTTGTGATTGTAATGAAGCAAAGAAGATGCAGACAAGCAGTACACACACGCAGCAGAAAGACACACTTGCTCAAGGTTAGGAAGGTGCAGATACTTGGGTGCAAAGGTAGCACCCAAAGTGCCTCTGCCTTTGATTTTAAAAAAATTGAAATTCGTATAGCGCGCTTAGCGCATAGCTGCGCTGAGCGTGCCCATGTGACTTTTGAGTTTAAAAACCCAAGCCCTTAGCCTAGCCTCGCGCTAAGCCCAACTTGAAGTTGTAAAGTCCAGTGAGCATCTAGGGCTTAGCGCAGTAGGCTGCACTTAGCGCTTTCTACAACACAAAATTTTCTGCAATATGCGCTTAGCCTGAGATGTGAGGCTGAGTGTGCCACCAAGCTTCAACTTACAAAGAGTAGTTCAGGCTTAGCACAACAGGCGCGCTAAGTGCACTTCCAAGAATTCAAAAACAGTAAGAGATTGGCGCTTAGCGCTTCCTGCCCCGCTAAGTCCAACTTGGAATCTCAAATTCCAGAATGGATTTGGGGCTTAGCGTAGGACAGTGCACTTAGTGCTACTACAATAAAATTTGTTCCAGAGAAGAAATGGCACTTAGTGCATCATCCACGCTAAGCACACTGATTAAGGTTCAATTACAGTGAAGATGTTAGGCTTAGCGTAGTGATGTGCGCTTAGCTAAACTATTCAGCAAACCAATCAGGGGTCGATGCGCTTAGCGTGAGCAAGCTCGGCTTAGCGCGTGAAGACTGAGCGCTTAGCGCAAGGTCTGCGCTTAGCGGATAGACAATTGCAAAATTTTTTCAAAAAGTCTTTTTCTGTCTATCTCTTCACACAAGCTTAAAACCCCTTATTCATGACTAAATAAGCTGAAATGAATCATAATCATAAGCAAGGTATCCTAACTGCCTGCAAGAGATAAGAATGAAAAGTAGAAAAGGGAAAGAAAAGCTGGGTTGCCTCCCAGTAAGCGCTCTTTTAACGTCACTAGCTTGGCGCATCATCCTGTTATCCAGGATCGAAGCGTAGAACAATGTTCAATCTTTCCATAGTTCCACCATGATATTCCTTCAAACTTTGTCCATTCACTACCCTTGTCCTGTCATGATTTTTAGATTGAGGATCATGAAGCTCCACTGCTCCATATGGTCAGATTTTCTTGATGGTAAATGGTCCAGACCACTTTGATTTAAGCTTTCTAGGGAATAATTTAAATCTTGAGTTGAAAAGAAACACCTGTTGTCCTGGCTGAAAGTCCTTCTTGAGCAACTTTTTGTCATGATACTTTTTAACCCTTTCTTTATACAGCTTTGAAGATTGATAAGCGGTCAATCTCATTTCTTCCAACTCCAAGAGTTGTAGCCTCCTTTGTTCTCTAGATGTGGCTTCATCAAAGTTCAAAAATTTCAAGGCTCGGTATGCTTTATATTCCATCTCCACTGGTAAATGGAAAGAATTTCCGTACACCATCTGAAATGGGGATAATCCTATCAGAGTCTTGAATGTTGTTCTGTATGCCTATAAAGCATCATCTAATTTGATGGACCAGTCCTTTCTAGTAGAAGCTACAGTCTTCTCCAAAATCTTTTTCAACTCCCTGTTTGATACTTCTGCTTGCCCATTGGTCTGGGGGTGATAAGGTGATGTTACTTTGTGTGTCACATTATATTGTTTCAGAACCTTCTGTAATTTATTATTGCATAAGTGTGTGCCTCCATCGCTAATCAGAATTCTAGGCACCCCAAATCTTGAGAAAATGTTCTTCTTCAAAAACTTCACCACTGTCTTAGCATCATTATGCGGGGTAGCCACTGCTTCAACCCATTTAGAGACATAGTCAACAACCACTAGTATATATTTATTGACAAAAGATGAAGGGAAGGGACCTACAAAATCAATCCCCCAGCAATCAAATACCTCAACCTCCATGATGTTTTGTAAAGGCATTTCATTTCTTCTTGATATACCCCCCATCCTCTGACATTTATCACAGTGTATCATATGTTGGTGAGCATCTTTAAAGAGTGTGGGCCAAAAGAATTTGGATTGCAAAACCTTGGCCGCCATCTTATCTCCACCATAATGGCTACCACATGGAGAGTTGTGGCAATGCCATAATATACGCTTGGCTTCTTCTTGTGTCACACATCTTCTTAGAAGATTGTCAGCTCCTATCTTGAACAAGTGTGGATCATCCCAAATATAGAATCGAGCATCATGTAGAAATTTCTTCCTCTACTGCCAATTTAAGTCCTTTGGGATGATTCTTGCAACTTTGAAGTTGGCCATATCGGCAAACCAAGGTCTCTCACTCACCACGAATAAAGATTCACCAGGGAATTCATCTCTAACTTTAGCTTCTTTTGATGTAACTTCCTCATTCACCAATCTCGACAAATGGTCTGCTATAACATTTTTGGATCCCTTTTTATCCCGAATCACCAAATCAAATTCTTGTAACAGCAAGATCCATCTTATCTATCTGGGTTTGGAATCAGCCTTGTTGTGCAAATATTTAATAGTTGCATGATCGGTGTAGATGATAACTCTTGAGCCTACCAGATAAGATCCGAACTTTTCAAGTGCATAAACAATTGCTAGCATTTCTTTTACTGTGGTAGCATAGTTCACTTGTGCATCATTTAGAACCTTGCTGGTGTAGTATATAGCATGAAAAATGTTTCATTTCCTTTGTCCAAGCACTACACCTACGGCGTAATAACTTGCATCACACATCAACTCAAATTCTTGTCCTCAATCTGGTGCTGTAATTACTGGAGTAGACACTAATCTGGTTTTCAAATCATTAAATGTGTCCATACACTCTTCATTAAACACAAAAGCAACATCTTTATTCAATAGATTGCTAATTGGTTTGGCGACTTTTGAGAAATCTTTTATGAATCGCATGTAGAACCTTGCATGTCCTAAGAAGCTTCTCATGCCCTTGACATTCGTGGGAGGAGGAAGTTTCTCAATTACATCAATCTTTGCCTTGACCACCTCTATTCCCCTTACTAAAATCTTATGCCCCAACACTATTCCTTCTTGAACCATGAAATGACATTTCTCCCAATTGAGACCTAGATTGGACTCTTCACATCTCTGTAATACTCTTTCAAGATTTGACAAGCACCCTTCAAAAGATGGCCTAAAAACAAAGAAATCGTCCATGAAAACTTCGATGCATTTTTCCACCATATCAGAAAAAATAGCCATCATACACCTCTGAAATGTAGCTGGGGCATTGCATAGACCAAAAGGCATGCGCCGATATGCGAATACACCAAAAGGGCAAGTGAAAGCAGTCTTTTCTTGATCTTTGGGATCTACAACAATCTGATTATAACTAGAATATCCATCCAGAAAACAATAATAGGATTGCCATGCAAGTCTTTTAAGCATCTGGTCCATGAAAGGAAGTGGATAATGGTCCTTCCGAGTGGCATCATTCAGCTTCCGATTGTCAATGCACATTCTCCACCCGGATACAGTTCTTGTGGATATTAACTCATCTTTGTCATTCTTAATGACTGTCATACCTCCTTTCTTGGGGACAACCTGCACAGGGCTAACCCATGCACTATCCGAAATGGGGTAAATAAGGCCTGCTTCCAGCAACTTAAGCACCTCCTTACACACCTCTTCTTTCATGATTGGGTTAAGTCTTCTTTGAGGTTGTCTCACTGGTTTGTAATCAGTTTCCATATTGATTTTGTGCATGCAATAACATGGACTAATTCCTTTCAAGTCAGATATGTGTCATCCAATTGCAACTTTGTGTCTCTTCAAAATCTGCACCAGCTGATCTTCTATTTTCTTCAACAATCTACTAATAATCACTGGTTTTGAGTCATTGTCCTCCAAAAACACATACTTCAAATGTGCAGGAAGGTCTTCAATTCTACTTTTGGTTTTTCTATTTGCCCACCGTTCTTCAATTCCTCAAATGCAGAATGTCCCTCAGAATTTTCTCCTGCACCATCCAATTCTTTAATACAAGTCTGCACTTCATGTTCCTCCTCTTTAGTAAGACATTCTACATGATTAATCAATGCTTTTTCCAAAGGAGAATGCAGTGCCATGGCTGTAGCTGCTATTTCTATTTCTTGCTCTACCTTGTCTAGATCAAAGCGAGCTTTCATATCATTTGGATGATTCATTGCTTCAAATAAGTCGAATGAGACTTTCTAATCCTCCACACCCAATTCTAGCTAGCCTTTCCCCATATCTACTATGCAGTTGGCCGTGGACATAAAAGGGCGGCCCAATATTATGGGAATGTCAAGATCCTCCATTATATCCATAACCACAAAATCTGCAGGAAAAACAAGTTGCTTTACCTAAATTAACACATCCTCAATCACTCCATGTGGCCTTGTGATGGAGCAGTCAACTAACTGGAGGGTCATGCGTGTAGGCATTATCTCTGGCTCTCCAAGTCGCTGTCACATGGAGAGAGGCATTAAATTGATACTGGCTCCCAAGTCTATGTGAGCTTTGCCTATAGCAACCTCGCCGATAGAACACGGTATCGTGACAATTCCTGGATCTTTGTGCTTGGGTGGAAGAATGCGTTGAATAACAACACTACATTTACCTTCCACAATAATTCTATCACTATGGATGTACTGGTTCTTCTTAGTTAACATATCCTTCAAAAATTTGGCATAGAGGGGCATTTGCTGAAGTGCTTCTCCAAAAGGCAAGGTAATTTCCAGTTTCTTGAAGATATCAAGAAATCTGGCCAAATGTCGCTCTTTATCTTTCCATGAGGGTACCAACGAATAAGGTACCTCCTTGCATTCAATAGGAGTAGCCTCTTTCTTCTTTTCTAAGTTAGCCTCGCTCTTGCCCTTCTTCTTCTCAGTCTCAACAACCTTCTCTTTTAGTTTTTTATTTTTCAACTTTTTTTCTTTTTCTTCTTCTTCTTCTTTTTATTTCTTCTTCTTCTTCTTTTTCTTTTTCTTCCTTCTTCTTTATTTTCTCTTGACATCCTCTTATTGGTGTCTCTTCTTCTTCATCACCTTCTGCTTCCTCAACAATTTCTTCAAGTTCAACTAAATCATCAACCGGTTCCAGCGCCGGTTCATCAGCCAGCTTTTGTTTAAGTCCCTCCACCTTCTGATCAGCTCTACTTTCCTCCACTTGGATCGCCATTCTGTTTCTGGTCATCACAGCTTTGCACTCTTCTTTAGGATTTTTCTCTGTGTTTGCTGTAAAGCTATTGGATGGTCTTTTAGCTAACTGCTTTGCAAGATGGCACACCTGGACTTCCAGATTCTTAATTGCAGACTCGGTGCTCTTTTGGTTAGACATTGACACTCTCATGAATTGAGCTAGAGTCTCTTCCAGCTTTGTGGTTCGGTCATAGAGACTTGGCATCTGCTGTTGTGGCCTTGTAGATGAACCACCCTTGTCTCTGTTGAATTGGTTACCAGGGTGATTTTGCCATTGTCTCTTTTGTTGATACTGCTGGTTGTTCTTAAATCCTAGAAATCCATTTGTATTGAAGTTGCCTCTGGGTTGATTCCCCATATAATTAACTTCATGTGCAATTTGCTCTTCATTTGGGATACAATATCTAGATTCATGAGCTCCACCATAAATTGTACATCCTGCAACCTGCAAAATAGAAGAATGTGAAGTTTGTGCAGAATGAAGCTGAGTTGGCAACTTACTGAGTGTTTTTGTTAATGTCTCTAGTTGCTTGCATAGCAACTTGTTTTGTACCAACAAAGCGTCTTGTGAGATTAGCTCCAATAAGCTCTTCTTGGTAGGAATGTGGGCTCGGTCTCTCAGAATAGCAATGTTACTAGCAACCATGCTTTCAACTAAGTCCATTGCTTCGTCAGGGGTCTTCATTTTGATCTTACCCCCAGCTAAAGCATCCAAGAGCTGCTTAGATTGTGGTCTCAACCCATCTATGAATATGTTGAGCTGTATTGGTTCTGAAAAACTGTGAGTGGGAGTCTTCCGCAATAAACCTCTTAATCTTTCAAGTGCCTCACTCAACGATTCATCTGGAAACTGGTGGAAGGAAGAGATGGCAGCTTTGCCTTCTGCAGTCTTTGATTCAGGGAAGTACTTCTTCAAGAACTTTTCTACTACTTCATCCTATGACTTAAGATTGTTTCCTTTAAAAGAATGAAGTCATCTCTTAGCTTCTCCAGCTAAGGAAAATGAGAATAGACTCAACCCGATTGCATCCACAGGCACACCCGCCAGCCTGATAGTATTGCATATCTCTATATAGGTGGCCAAGTGAGGGTAAGGGTCTTCATTGGGTAGACCATGAAACATATTATTTTGAATCAGTTGTATCAAAGAAGGAGGATATGTAATTGTCTATGCTTGAACTTCTGGTTGTGCAATACTAGTGAAAAATTATGGCACAGTAGAACTTGAATAATCCTCCAGGGTTACTCTTCTTGGCTTTTCATCCATAATTGAGTCTTCAACCGGTTCTATATGAGAATGCCCTGCAATAGGAAAACTAGAAGATGCCTCAGAAGATCGAGGTTCTTCTTCTAGAGTTGCTGCTGCTTCTAAATCCTGCAAAAAAATTCTAATTCTCTCTGAATTACGCCTTCTACAAGTGGCATTAATCTCCAAATCAATGGGGATCAAATTACCTGTAGTAGATCTTCTTTGCATACAAGTAAACAGAACAACAATTATCCAGTTCAAAAGAACAATGAATGTATGGTAACTAAAATATGAACAAAACAATCAATGAATCAAAGAGGAAAATATAAAGCAATGTCGTAAAACTGAACTAAACTCTTCTAATGAATCTAGCTCCCTGGCAACGGCGCCATAAATACTTTATTGGATTTCCCCTGCAGTTACTTTTTGGTCCAATTTTTCACTATACAAATATGTTCAAGGGATGAATTCGACTATCGAACTCAGGGAACTAGTATTAGACAGGGTTAAATTAAAAAATAAGGCATTGTTGAAAGAAACATTGATAATTGATGGTTTAAAACATAATTAAACTAAGTCTAGGCTAAAAACAGTAAAAATTGCAAGTAAGTAAGATTGATAGTAGTAGGTAATGGTGTTAGGTCTTTCTAACAAACCAGCTGATGTATATAAAGATGCTTCTCTAATCAATCATGCTTTTGTGTTCTATGTTGTAGCCTAAATTACTAAACCTCGATCCCTAGTTAGATTGAATCAATCCAAGCTTCGTCCTCAGATCCCTCTTGTTGGACTAGGCTTAATTTAGATAGCCTTCCTAGGTTTAGACAAACTTACACTAAGTTTCGTCCTCAGATCCCTCTTGTTGGACTAGACTCAACTTAAATAGCTTACGAAAGTTTAGACTAATTTAGCCTAAGCTTTTTCCTCAGATCCCTCTTGTTGGACTAGACTTAGACCAAACAGCATTATTGTAACAACATATTTAAAACCAAAACTTAATCTGTAGATCCCTCATTTAAGACTAAGTTTCAATCATGCTTCATTCAAGTTCTAAGGCAACACTACATTTCCCAATGCTGAAGTCACCTAACTATGCACACAAATGGGTGATCAGACCAAAAACATACAGAATTTAAGCACTGAAAGAAGCATTGAACATAATAAACACAATCAATTAGATATTAAAGTAATTACATCAGCTGTTCTTAAGAAATCCCCAACAAGGGTATTTAGCCAGCCATTATAGAGAAACCCTAACAATAATGAGATTAAGGCAAGAGAATAACTTCTCCTTACACGAGAAGGGGGATCCCTCCTCCTCTTCTCAACATTTCACAATCACTCTGCAACTCACTAATCTCTTTCTAATTACAAAACCTAGGTATCCCTACAAAAGCTTCTCCTCTTGCTACCTGCAGAGCTCAATTCCCGAAATAGGCACTGTGGTGTGCTCTGGAATCCTCTGCAAAAGTCTCTGTAAAAGTGTGTACCCTAATTCTGCATAAGACAGGCTTTAAATAGGCTCTAAATCTGCGACGTTGCGCTTAGCGCCACCCTCGCGCTTAGCGCGAGTAAGTGGATTTAAGTTTAGTGCTAGTCGTGCGCTGAGCTTTGCTGAAGACAACTGCTGCACTTAGTGCACTGATCTCGCGCTTAGCGCGCGACCCTGATATTGATGCTCTGCCAGATTCTTCTGTCGCGCTAAAGTTGCGCTTAGCGGTGGATGCGCACTTAGCCCAGCTGATGAGCTATGCTCAACTGTCGCTTTTAGCACTTCATGACTTGGCCTCTTTTTCACCTGAAATTGAACAGATTTCATCATTAAATTCAATGGAAGTATTCTAGAGACAACTTTAACAATAAAACAAGATTAATTTACAAAATTACTACAAAATAACCATAAATTGGGGAACTATACAAGTTTTGGAAAATGTTTTCTCTACCAAAGTTAGTCGTATAAGACGACTAATAGTTTTTCAACATCTATGTATCCCTTCACACTAGGGACCAATCTGCAAATCGAAACAGGGAGCAAAAATTAGTTAAGAAAACATATTGAAAAGAGTAGTTGGCATATAATAACATTGCATGGAGTGATGTGTTGTACTTGACGGAGTTTAGCCACCCACTAATGGTGGTTTCCGGAAAACTATTTTTGGAGCTCTAAACACCGAGAGATACAAGTAGAGAAACAAGAAACACTTGCAATAATGTGGTATGATAGAGAAACTAGCAGTACCTAAAATAAAACTAATTAGGGTTTCTAAAAGGAAAGGCAAAAATAGATTGCCATGGCTGCCGTGAACCGCCATGACACAATAGTGCAAATGCACGAAACCATACTTGTAACAATGGTGACAACATGCCATCTGGGTTTCAAGCGACGACAACGATGGCAAGCTGTGACGGTGGTGACCAGCCGGGACGGTGGTCACGACGACAACAAGCCATGACAATGCATGACAACGATGGGTGACAAAGGTTAACGAGGAAAAGAAGAAAGAGAAAAGGTGAGCGAGATGAGAGAAACTAGGTTAACAAAGAAGAAAGGAGCAGGAAAAAGAGAAACGAAATATTTAAAGGCATTCAAATTTCAAAGACAGTTTTTGGAAGCAATTATTCAAAGACGATTTTTAGAGGACTATCTTTGGAAGAAATTATTCAACTTATTATTTACAAAATTGATACTGATGCAATCCTATCCCCAAGGGCATTGGATAGAAGACTCCAAGAAGATTGGGCCAGAGATGCAAGAGAAGGCCCTAGGGTTCTCATGAGCCTTAGGATAGATTTCGGGCCCATGGGCTAAGTATGAGCCCACTTATCTTTGTACATATTAGATTAAGGTTTCATGATTTTTGGGCGTTGTATTTAGGGCTCCATAATGTAGGTAGGGTACCCTAGAAATGTAGGATTTTTTAGCCCTTGTATTTTAGGGCATCTAGACTAGCTTTTGTATTAGGGGTAGTTATGTAATTTCACATGCATTAAGTGAATATTTGATGTGAGTGTTGGGAAATAAATTTAATTGAATTGGGAGAAGCCCAATCCAATTAAATTTTAGAGGGGGAGGTGAGCATTTGCTTGCTACACCCTATTGCCACATCATATAGTTACACTTTGTGCATGTTCTTCATGCTTTACATGCCTCATGACACCTAAGCACACTTAGTGGAGAATCTTGTACTTGATCTTGGATTAGTGGGCTGAACCATAGCTAAAATTCACTAATCATAATTAGTGAAATTTTGGCTCCATAATTTGGCTCCACAAATTCAATTTCAAATTCAAGTGAAATTTAAATAGAAATTCAAATTTCCCTCCAATTTTGTGTGACACTTAGGCTATAAATAGAGGCCATGTGTGTGCATTTTTTCAACTTTGATCATTTGAGAATTACACTTCAAAGTTTAGACCTCATTTGAGGCACAAAATTTCGTGCTCCTTCTCTTCCTCTCCCTCCACTCATCTTCTTCTTCTTCTTTCAAGCTCTTATCCATGGCTTTCTATGGTGGTGAGCTTCTTCTTGACTCATCTTTTCCTTGAAGTGGCGTCTCCAATCATCTTTCTTCCTTCTCTATTTCACTTCAATGATCTTCAAGAAGCAAATGACTCCATTGATGAAGAATATCCAAGGCCTACAAGCTCCACATGGAGCTACATCAAATACCGCCTGACATTCTAAGACAGTTCTGCATAACCGTCTTAGAATGTGTGTTGTAAAAAATAATATTTGTAGTAATTTTTAATGCCAAAGTGGGACCACCTATATTGATTCATGAATTTTTTTTTGTATTTTGAGGAATGTTTTCAGCCTTTGCATGTGATTGCCTGCCCAAAGGAGGTTGTTCTGTGTTTGGATTGGGAGTTAAGAATGGATGTAGTTATTGGGGAATGCACCGAGTTGAGGGATTTGTCTGCCCAAAGGGGACAATTTTCTGAACTTTGTGTATTCTCATGGATTAACCCATCTTAGGTATTGGCTTAGGTTGTAACCTTGGTTTATGCATTTTGCCCAAAGGGGAATGTGCTATTATATTGGCCTCGCATTGATAGCTTGTTTCTTTTTTTGGCTATATCTTGTCCTGTAATATGTTCTAATGCATTCTTGTTTTGACTTAACAGTAAAATTTTCTGTGAACAATTGTTTTGCTTCCATTGAGATCTTGAATGTATCAAATTACCATAATTGGAAGCAAGATCTGAAATTCTCTTTAGGAATTTCTGATCTTGATTTAGCTTTACGTGAGGATAAGCTTGTGATTAGTTCAAAGAGCACGCCTGAAAAAAAAAAAAAAGGAACTTTTGGCTAAGTGGGAAAGATCTAATAGGTTGAAATTGATTGCTATCAAGAGGACTGTCTCTAAAGATCTTCTAAGTGGTCAGCCAAAAAAAGCGATAGTTAAGGAGTTCCTCAATGCTCTAGGAAAGAAGTACCAAGTATTTGATAACGTAGAGTTTAGGTGTCTAATGAAGCAGTTAACAAACATGAGACATGATAATGTTAGGGTGTAAGGGAATTCATTATGAAGATGGTTCACATCCAAACCAAACTTAAATCTCACCAAATTGACCTTAATGAAAAATTCATAGTTAAACATGACTTAAATAGCCTACCTACTGATTTCACACAAATTAAAATTGCCTATAATACCATTGGTAAGAAATGGACTGTGAACAACCTTATTGCCAAGTGTGTTGTTGAGGAAGAGAAACTCAAGAAAGATAAGAGTGACATAGCTCTGTTATCAATCCATAACAAACCCATTTTTGGAAAAAGACACTGGAAAAATACAAAGAGGGCATCTAATGCTTCTCATAGATATCAAGGTTTGGGGAAACCAAGTAAGGATAAGCACCAGGATGTAGGAGGTCCTAGGCCAGCTATCTTTAACAAAGGTATTTGGTGCTTTTGGTGTAAAGAGAAAGGGCATAAGAAATCTAATTGTGGAAAGTTCAAGGCTTGGCTAGAGAATAAGCAGAAATCAAGAGGTAATAACTCAACTTTTGTCTGTCTTGAGTCTGATCAAGTTGATGTTCCTATAGATTCTTGGTGGATTGATAGTGGTTCCACAACCCATATTGTTGTGTCTTTTTAGGGGTTCAAAAAATTTGAGGGAGGCTAGTCTGAGGGAAAGCAAGTTAAGGGTAGGAAATGATCTTGAATTTTATGTAAAGAAAATGGGAGACGTCAGCCTAGTTTTAGCTTCTAAATTTGAATTGGTTTTGAAGGATACCTTTTTATGTACCTTATTTTAAAAGAAATTTGATTTATATTTCTTGTTTAGACAAACTTGGTTTTTGTTTTACTTTTGGTGATAGGAAAATAAATCTAATGGTGAACTCCCAAATTATTGGTTATGGATCTTTATTTGATGGTTTATATAAATTCTTTGGATTCTGACAATATTTCTTCATCTTTAGTTGTTGAGAATTTTTTTGCTAAAAGGTCTAAAGTTGAAGAAAAATCCTTTATGTAGTGGCATAAGCGCTTAAGGTCATATTTCTAGGGAAAGGGTTGAGAGATTGACAGACATATATCCTACCTTCCTTGGATTTTGATGACTTGGGTATTTGTGTGGATTGTATAAAGGGAAAGTTTACTAAAACCAAAATGAAAAGCACAACTAGAAGTTCATATCTTCTAGCGATCATTCATACAGACATTAGTGGGCCCCTAACTTCTACTATTTGTGGTAACAAGTTTTTCATTACATTCATTGATGATTTTTCCTGATATGGCTATCTTTACTTGATTAGAGAAAAATATGAAGCACTTGAAAAGTTCAAAAATTTAAAACTGAAGTGGAAAACTAGTTGGGAAAAATCATCAAGATTGTAAGGTTTGACCATGGTGGAGAGTATTATGGTGAATATGGTGCCATAGGTCAACATATAGGACCATTTGCCTTATACTTATAGGATTATGAAATAGTTCCACAATACACCATGCTTGGGATTCCTGAACAAAATGGTGTAGCCGAAAGGTGTAACAAAACACTTAAAGATATGATGAGAAGCATGGTGATTAGATGTAACTTGCCAAAAAATTTTTAGGGAGAAGCCTCAAAAACAACCCTTTACATCCTGGAGATAGTTCCTAGTAAATCTGTTCCTAAAAATCCTTTTGAACTTTGGACAGAAAGAAAACCTAACATGTACCATCTTTGAGTTTGGGGTTGCCCAACTGAGGTGAAAATTTATAATCCCTTGCAGAAAAAGATAGACCCCAAGATGATTCGTTGTTTTTTCATTACATATCTAGATCATGCTAAAGTATATGCGTTCATTTATCTAGGTAAGGAAACAAAATTTTAGAGTCCATGAATGCTAAGTTTTTGGAGCTTGATGTGGCAAACCCTGTTGTTCCAGTTGATGTCGAGTCACATGAGACTGTTTCTTTGCCGCTACTTATTCCAGTTGTTAGTGTTTTGAATGTTGTTCCGAGTGAGGCCGGGGTTCAGATCATCCCAACTGAGACTAGGGTCACGATTGTTCTAGTTGAGACCACAATTGTGACTAGAGTTATAGTTGATTCTCAAGCCGATGATATGCTTGATCCTCCTACTGTGAATGAGAATGCACAACCAGTTGAGTAGATTCCACAGGTTCCTTTAAGGAGATCAACTAAAGAGAGGAAACCAGCTATTAGTGATGACTTTCAACTCTATCTTAGTAAGGAGCATACGACATTGGAGACATTATTGATCCAAAGAACTATCATGAAGTTGTTTCTTACCCTTAGTAAAAAAATGTGGAAGCATGCAATGAATGAAGAGATGCAATCTATGTCAGTTAATGGTGTATGGGAGCTAGTTGAGTTGCCTGAGAATTATAAGGCAATCGGTTGTAAATGGGTCTTTAAGACAAAGAAAGAATGGTAACATTGAAAGATTTAAGGTTAGACTAGTGACAAAAGATTTTATGCAAAATGAGGTTTTTGACTTTAAAGAGACTTTTTCCCCTATATCGACAAAGGATTCCTTTAGAATCATTATGACCCTCATAGCTCATTTCGATTTGGAGTTGCACTAAATGGATGTAAAGATAACTTTTCTGAATGGTGATTTGAGTGAGACAATATACATGCAACAACCTAAAGGTTTTTGTATTCGTGGTAATAAGGACTTGGTATGTAAACTAAAGAGGTCGATTTATGGCTTGAAACAAGCTTCTAGACAGTGATGACTTCCATGGGATTTGAGGAGAATAAGGTTGATTAGTGCATATACCTCAAGGTCAGTGGAAGCAAATTTGTCTTCTTTGTGCAATATGTGGATGATATATTTTCTAATGACCTTGGCATGCTGCATGAGGCAAAGCATATGTTAATGAGATCTTTTAACATGAAGGATCGCTGAGGCCTCTTTTATGTTGGGGATTGAGATTCACAGAGATAGATCGCGTCATACACTCGGGTTATCTCAAAAGGGTTACATAGATAGTGTCTTAGAGAGATTCAATATGCAAAATTGTAAACCTAGAGATGTTCTAGTTATCAAAGGTGACAAATTCAACAAGGACCAATGCCCTAAGATTGAGATTAAGCCAACAGAGATGAATGATAGACGTTTTGGGAGTGCTCTGGGTAGCCTCATGTATGCTCAGGTATGCACTAGATCCGATATTGCTTTCATAGTTGGCGTTCTTGGTAGATACTGGTCAAACCCTATGAATGATCACTTGATAGCTGCTAAGAAGGTGAAGAGGTACTTGCAGAAGACTAAAGAGTATATGCTTGTGTATAAGAGAGTTGAGAACTTGGAGGTTGTGGGGTACACAAATTCAAATCTTGGTGGGTGCCCCGATGATAGGAGATCAACTTCTGGATACATCTTTATCATGGTTGGGGGTGCGATATCCTAGAAGAGTAAGAAACAAACTCTTGTTGCCTCTTTTATTATTCAAGAAAAGTTCATTACTTGTTTTGTTGCCGTTACTCATGTTGTTTGGTTGAGGAATCTTGTGATAGGACTTTGCATTGTGGACTCCATTGCTAGGCCACTGAATCTTTTTTGTGATAGTTAGGATCATTGTGGTTGATACCAAAGTTGGAGCTGAGGCATAATGATATTAAAGCTCAATGTAGTTAGGATCACTGTGCCGATGATTGACACCAAGATTGGAGCTGAGGTATGATGGTTTCTTAATAAACCATGTAATTTCTTTGGCTTTCAAGCACTTGCAAAAAATTGAGGACTAGCAAAGAAAATTACAGTATGGCTTTTTAATCACATTGACATGTCATTTGTTGCTACACTCCACATTGATGACTAATCAATGAAGCCGGTAATATTTGTAACCATGGAAGTTGTTGCATCAATAAGAGATTTAATTACTGCCATGATTTAGTGTTACATGGCTTTTGTTGGATGGAGTCTTGATTAGGTGTTGTATCTTGTGATCATTTGTTTTGTGGCCACAATATGTTATTAGCCTGAGAGTCATTCTTGAAAATATTTTTAAAATTAAAAAATACACAATTAATTTTGCCCAGGTGGAAGAATGTTAGAATTTTCCCATATATTCTTGTGGGCTACAGTTAATTGTAATATTTTATTTTTCCAAAACGGGCTAATATTATGATCCATTTGGTGATACTTAAGCCCACTGATAATGTGAATAATTGTTTATGGGCTTTAGACACCTAATTCTAATCAATGTTGGAAAATGGTGTAGGCCTAACCACTGGTGTAACACCCTGGTTGAATCACACCAGAATGAGAGATTCAGAGGCTGTGCAGGTACGAGACTGTATAAGTGAGGATGACTTAAAGGAATTAATTAGTACTACCTATACTAACAAAATGCATCTACTTTTTGATACCCCATTACATAAAAGCTCCACAATTAAGTGTACATGGCTTGGAGTAATTATGTGATAGGTGATCTTCTGGGAAGTTTTTTGAGAAGCATGTAAGTGAGGACAAAACATGCTAAAAAGTCTTGTGTTGATTTGTGGGGTTAGTCATTGATCCCTAAAACAGGTAGAACTAATTTTCGAGATCTCGGAAAGGATTACCTATGGAAGGTTTTGACCGATGGAGGATTTTGACCAATAAGGATGTTGACTGAAGTGTCATGAAGTGTTGTAATGTAAGAGCTATTGAAAAGTCAAAAATCAGGGATGCTACAATTGGGCCCATAATGAAAGGTACCTAGGGTTAATAAAAAGCAAGTCTAGCTCCCATTTGCTGTCACATTATCAATTGCTCTATAGGTTTTGTCTCATTGAAAACTCTAGTACATATAAGGAGAGTGAGTACATATAAGGAGAGTGAGATCAAGCAAAGAAAGACTTGACTTTTGAATTTCTGCAAGTTGCATTACGTACAAACTATTCTCATCTTTTTTCATGTCTTCAACAAGTGTTATGTTGGTGTTTAAAACTCATAAATTCATTCTTAATAAATTATGTATCTTACACTTCCCTCATAGATTGAAATCATACTTGTATTGTGATAACTAAAATTGCAAAATAAATAAAACTCGTGCAATGTGACTGAGAAGAAATTAAAAATTATTACTGCAATTGTAAGTGCATTATTAGATTAATATTTAATTAATATATTTCATGGATTAATTAATATTAATCATTGCTTAATAATTATTTTTAGTTATCAATATAATAGATATGATTAATAGTTATTAATACAATATATAATTAAAAAAAATACAATACATAATTAATTGATGAACATTCTATTGAGCTTGTGCTATGAAAAATGATGTCTAAATATCCCATGATGAGTTGACCTATTTAGGGTATGTTTAAAATTTGGAAAATAATTTTTTGAATTTCAATACATAATAAAATTTGAATGCACAAAATGAAAAGGGAAAAAAAATTGTTTAATTGTGAATAGAAGTACTTTTCAGCTTTCCCATACGAAACCTAAGCATGTACTTAATTGATGCTTGAAAAGCGCCTCTGCCTTCATTTGGTAGATTACTTATTAATGAGAAATTATCAACATATTTTTAAGTCTTTCTAACATGCTTTTATGTCTGAATGAGAAATGATAACAATATATTCTTTGACATAGTTTTGTAAACATATTTTTTTTGTTAAAATTTATCAAAAAAATATAAAGTTATGTGAGTTCATCACACTTAATTATTCTTTCTTTTAATTTTATAGTTTTTAATAAATTTTAGTCAATTAAAAAAATATGTTTGAAGAAGTGTGTTCCTAGCTCATCTTGAAGGAAATTTGTCAGACATGTCACAATATCATGTGGGTATGACTCCTTATTTAGTGACTTCAATCAATTTTGTATTTTTCAATAAATTTTTAACCCATAATAAAAGAAAGTAAGTTAAAAAAATACATTAGAAAATATATATATGTTGATACAAATCCCTCTACGTTACACTAAAAAAAGAATCCTCTGGATTATCCACGTCTTATGAAAAATAAAATTGTTCAATTTTTTATGCTAATTACACAAATTTAATATTTAATTATATTTTTATTACGAAGAGAATTGAATTGAAATGATAAAATATACACAAATTCTACGAGTATCTGGAGAAAAATATTCACAAATGGGTATAAATATCCATTTATTGGAAATGGATATGGGGAAAATATTTATATGCAAATTTTAATGGGGTTAGTGTGGATACGGATACCCAGTGGCGGATCTTAATTGTTGTTATGGGGGTCATGACCCCCAAACTTTTTGCAAAAATGTTATATATATATATATATATATATATATATATATATATATATATATATATATATATATATATATATATATATATATTATATTTGTTAATATTAATAAGATTTTTTTGGTAGTTTTAAACATTTTTTAAAGCTATTTATTCTTCAACTATCAATAATTAATTATTAAATAAAGATAGAGAATTTTAATTTGTAAATTTATATTCATTAAATATACCAAGAAGATAATTTTTAATCAGTTTTTCACTGTTGTTATTTTTATAGACAATTTTAATGTGTATTGATCTTTCAGTTTTTATTTTTAATAACAAGAATTTTATGATTTTATTGTAATTGTCTTACAAAATGTTACTGCAAGTTCTGCTAGAATTTTATTAAAATATAGTTATTTACTTAAATTTGTTGAAAAATTCATAGATTTTCAAAATTGTTACTTTAACTTAGGATAAAATATATATTTAGTCCCTCAAAATATAATTTTAGTCCTTATAAAAAACAACTAAACATTTATACTCCCTATAAAAATTATAAAAATGTATACATTTCAATACTTACATTTTTTTTTAAAAAAATGTGTTTTTAATCCTTGATAAGAGCTTAATCACATCACTTTTATTAATTTTGGAACTTAAAACCTATAAGTTTCTTTTTTTAGAGGACCTATAAGTTTCTTATACAAATTAAAACCAAGATTTAAATTAACTTTATGACTAAATTATATTTTTTATCTTTAATTTATGCATTATGATTTTAAGTATTTTGGAGCCTCCAAATATTTTGGGCAAGCGCCGCCCCTCACAGTACCCACCCCCACCTACCTTGTCCCGCACCTATATATTATATTTGTATTAATTTAATTCAAATATTTATTGCAAAACTAAACGCAGACAGGGGCAGGTAAGGTCCGTAGCTTTGTAGTTTGCTTATTTGCTTATTTGCTTAGACAAATACTAGTAGGAGTTATTGGGCTTAAATTATTGCTACGTGTTTGCTTTTTTGTACTCTCAAGCACTCAAGCAATTTTTCTATCAAGCTTCATCCCTCTAGGATGTCTTCTAATAAAATGATTATGCCAATGATTTCATGATTCACATTTATTTTACTGCTCCAAATTTAAAAATAAGATAAATCATAATTTATTTGATATTTTTTTCTTTACTTTATTAATAATGATTGAATGTGAGGTTGGAAATTAATCTTAATAAATTGGTCATCATAATTTTTTATTCTTTAATGGCTAAATATATTACATATATAAAATTTAGTGTATAAAACACAACTAATATAAATTTTAGTATATAAAATTTAGTTATAAATATAGTATATAAAGCTACTCGTAATGTAAACATTATATAATAATATATAAATATACTTATACAATCACATGATGTATAAGTTTCTAATGATTTTGTTAAAAGATTAGAACATTAAATTTAAGAATGATTAGGTTAGACAACTACTTTTTGTACTTGTATCATGCACAAGTTATTTTAGTTATTGTCAAGGTTATCAAAATCAAGTTTTTATGAAACTCATGAGAATTTCGTAAACTCGACTTATAAAATTGTAAAATTTTATTTCATAAAAAATACCTATGAATAATAAGTAAATATGTTCAAAATACATCATTTTGCAAAAAAATGACAATGCGTTCATACTATTAGTCTATTACAAAACATAACTTCTCAAAATTAAAATATTTAAATAACTAAAAAACCACAAATATCTTCAAAGAACCATGTCCAATCCTTGAATAGATCATTTTCATGAATATCATCAGTTTCATCACCATCTCCATCATCAGCAAGGTCTTCCTCAGATTGTGCATCATCATTAGGTTCCAAAAAAATTAAATTATCTAGATCAAAAGCTTCTACAAATGGATCATTTGAACTTCCTCCAACATCTCCCACTAATTCAACAAATAAAAATATCTTTTTGGTATTGGTATAAATGATGTTTCCCTCGTATTCGACATTGCCACCATCATCTTCACCCTGAGGTTGCTCATCCTCATCATTATATCCTTCTTCAGTTATCCATTCATCATTAAACTCAATCTTATCAAATGGAAGAGTAATACCTTTTCTATTTTGCTTACTTTTCAACTTCAAGTCATACATCGCATAAATTAAGTCATTCATTTTATGTTGATGTAAGCAATTTCTTCTCTTTGTATAAACCTATAATTAAAAATCAAATTTTAATTACTACCTAAACCAAATAAATAAAATTATCAAACAAATAAAATAAAGTCATAAGCTTGAATTGAATTACCATTTCAAATGAGCTCCAATTACACTCACACCCAGAAGAGCTACAAGTCAAGCTTAAAACACGGATAAAAAACCTCCTCAACTCTGGAGTTCCATCACCAAACATCTCCCACCATTCTCCAAGTTGCATAACCTTTCTAGTGTCCTTTGCCTCTTCCATAGAGAAAAGTCCTCTAGCAAAATGAAACTCAACAGGCTGCAAATTAATTTTTTTCCTTTCTACAACATCCTTGACCAATCTTCTCATACACATGTGCATCCCCCTTTTCACCTGAGGGTCATCATGTTTGAATCTAGGTTCATAATGCAAATGAGGATTAAGATAATATGCAGTTGCATGCAAAGGGCTATGAAGTTGATGATCCCACCTCTCATCAATAATTTTCCAAACAGGCTCAAAGCTACATAGATATCAAATATGCTAATTAGAAATAGTTAAAAGAATACACAAGTAAATTTTAAATGTGAGGAAGTTTAGAAATTTTTACCTTTTCTTGATGTTATTAAAGTTGCATTTTCCATCTCCTCATATATGAAACCCTTGGCAGGTTTTACATCTGAATCCACCAATCGAAGGACCACCATAAGAGGGGTAGCAACTTTGAGGCACATGGCTACATTCTTCCAAAATCGACCATCCAAAGCCACATTATGTACTTTTCTCCCCTCTTGCGAAGTTCCAAATGTTTCTCAAAATCTTCAATAATGAGCAACACATAAGGTCCAATACAAATGCTCTTGTTTCTGCATCAATAATTCTCCAACTGCTTTGTAATTTGCAGCATTATCAGTAACCACCTGGATTACATTTTCCTCTCCAACAAAATTCACTACATCATCCAACACTTTGTCAACTATTTTTGAGATGTATGAGGTATCCAATGAATAAAGAAATACAATCCATTTTGGACTGTTTACCAAAAAGTTACAAATTGAACGTCTGTTTTTATCTGTCCACCCATCAAACATAATTGTGCAACCAGTTCTCTTCCACTCATCCCTAAATTCTTGAAGCATTAATTCAATTTCCCCATTGCTCTTTTCAAAAGCTTCTATCTGTTATCATGATAAGATGGAGGTTTATAGCCAACCCCAGATCTCGCAGCCATGCCACAAAATTTTGCAAAAGTTAGATTTTTAATAACATTGAATGGAATCACACTACACTTGTGTACCAAAATTCAGCACATTTATCATTAACTTTATCTTTGTCACCTTTTTTGTACAATTGATTTAAAGATGCTTGAATTCCTTCACCACTAGCTCGAACAAATTTTGCTTTTCCTATTCCTTTTAAAGCAAACATCCTTTTTCCCTTCTATTCCACTTTGAGTGGTATTTGTCTCCACCCCCTTAGTATGCATACCTTCTTCATAAATATTGTTCAATTTTCTTTTCTTCTCTGATGCATTAGCAACCTCTGCAACAACTTTCAAAAAAAACATCTTAACTTCTTCTGACACCAAAGGACAAGGTTCAGAATCCCATCTAGTCCCAACAAGATGATGCTTGAATCTAAAAATTCCCCATTATTGATCTTTGAGAAATATTTATACTTAACTTTTTTATCATTCCCTAAAACATCTTTCCACCCAATACCAGTCCTATTTTCCGGAGCATTTTTTGCTTCTAGGTCTTGAACCTAAGGAGGTAGCTGCACTTGTGGTTTTGGTTGTGCCTTTATTGGAATCTTATGAATTTGATCCAGTCCCACTCCCAGACATACTGAACATGAAACACAAGAAACAAAAACAAAATATAATGAGGTATAATAACATCTCTTTTCTAACCACCAGGATAATACAAAATATTTTTTTGAAGAGTTATTATAATAAGAATAATAAAAAGATAGGAATTATACTATATATTATTAAAGAAAAAATTCATAGAAGGTATTTTTATTTAGCTGACAATGTAAAATATTTCAATTCATAGAAGGTGTTTTTTTTTCTTACAATGTTTATAGTTGAGCATTTTTTTTCATTCTTTACTCAATATTTGTGGATTTTGTAATCAATAGTAATAGTAAATTAGTAATACTTTTTAAATCTTAAGTATTTTGCACAGAAATAAAAAAAAAACATTGACTTGAGCTATGTTAGTGTCCAAACAAGCTTCTCCTAACGATATATTTATTTAACCGTATGTCTTACTTAAACACTTCATATATTACTCAATGCTCAGTTAGGCAAACGATCTATGACTATGAAGCAAAGAAAACTTGTGTGATGTTCCTGCTAAATTACTTAATAGTGGCACCAACATTAACAATTACTTAATATATAGACTTATCGGGAAGCTCACACAAGTCATAGTTAAATTGACTAATGGGTTCAATATATAGTTAGATGTTCCTGCTAAATTACTTACTTGACATTTCATTTGTCTTAAGGTTGTATAATATGCACATTATAAATTCATTCTCTCTATTAAAAAGTGAACACGCCATGGGCACAAACATATTCAGAGATTAATTAGATTATAATATATGAATTGAAACTTAAGTTGTGATGACATGGTGTGACTTACTCCGTGGATTTCATTATCTCTTAAACATAGACTTGGACTTACATGCTTGAATATCTTTGAACATTAGAACATATTTCTCAAACAAGCCAAACTTGTGAAGCCTAATCTAACAATCCCCAACAAGAAATTCCAAGACACATCATTATTACATTAACATATTTCTCGCAATTCTCTGACTCGTGTAAGTAAACAAAACCAACCAAAAGTCCAAAACAGAGGATTGGGACTCATCGTGCTTACACGGTTACAAGTTGCAACAGAGGCATGCTAGCTCGAGCCTTCACAACAAAAGTGAACCATTGAACTTGTGTCTCGCGCTTGACCTTTACAACAGAACCACTGAACCAGCAAACAATAGAGGATTGAAGAACTCGTCGTGATCTCATACTCGAACTCATTGTGAATCGTGATGTTTCTGAGTCATTTTAGGGATTGAAGAATTGAGAGAGATTGGGAGACAGAGAGGGAACAAATGAAGAAGCAAAAGGGATCGAGAAATGACAACCCTAATTCCCTAGATGAGTTTCAAGTTTTTTTTTCAGACTACAGCAAATTATGTCATAAAGACCCATTTTTTTTTCAAGTAAACTCGTGTGACTTGACCTAGACTCATGAGTTTGCACGAGTTTGGTCCGAATCCACCAAGTCCACTACGAATTTACCAAAAATAACGAGTTTGATTGCAATTTAATCCGTGTGGATTAAGTAGACTCTTAAACTCGTAAAAGTTTACGAGTTCATTCTAGAGTTTGATAACCATGGTTATTGTTATATCGTTTTGAAATATAAACTTGTGAAATAATTAAATCATTTTAAATAATTCAATGTTATGCAAATCCAATATAACGACAAAACATGAATTTAATATCAAACTGAAATTTAAAAGTTAAAAACTGAAAAGTTAAAAAGTTTATAAACATAACAAAGCCAACCATAAAAACATCAAATCTCCAATTCTTCATTAATGAAGAATTCAGCCTTCAGCCTTCAGAGGGTTTCTTCTTGTGACATCAATTTCAAGGAAGTTTCTTCCTTTTAGTTTGTTTGCAGCACGAATTTTTTTCCAATTCTTCTTTAGATGTCCTTCTTCCTTTCTTCTTCCTCTTCTTATCCGACATTTATTTGTATTCCTTTTTCATCATGTATCTCCATATTTTCCAAAGTATTTCCATGGATAAATTCAATGACCATCCTTGCTGGAAGATTCTATTAAAAAAACATAGTAAACAAAAGATGCTATTATAACATAATAAAATAATATAATGAATATAGATTATATAATGTAAAATAATTTATCAAACCATGTTGTTATTTCTTGTTTGGTTGTTAGACAAAGAAATGCGGAATGTCATAGTAGGATGTTCAGGTTCATGTACAACAGGAAGATTTCTAGTAACAAGTTCAACTTATGGTTTAGCAACGGGTTCGGCTTGATGGACAACAAGAACATGTTTAGTAGTAGGTTCAACAATAGTTCAACTTCATTCCTAGCAGGAACAGGTTCAGGTTCGACATCAAGAAAAGAGGAAGCTCCACGCTGTGATGTTCGAAAATCTTGTCTCAAATACTTACTTGATGACCAAGTCATAAGTTGCACGATCTCTTGGGTACGTGACCTTATTCAAGTTCAAATTCAATACTTTGATCTTGAAATTCCCCCATCCCTCGTATGCACCCAAGCTCCATAATTCAGATTATAATGCTTCAGGACATTTTCAATTCCGTGAACAAAATGACCAAAATCATCAAATGTTTGCAAAATTACTCCAAACCTTGTTCCCTCTGGATCAATAAACCAAGTTTCGATTGGAGCTTCATTGTTGTAACTATTGAAATTACTCCAAACCTAGTTCCCTCATGATCATATGTATAATGATGCAAAATTTAAAAATGAATGATCGTTTTTTATTTGAATTGAAAGGCAAACAATGAAAATTTTAATTAGCTTTGTATTTTGCTTATCTGTTTAGAAAAACGCTAGTAGGATCATACCTTTCCCCCGGATGGTTGGACTAAGTTCAATGCTGAGGCTTGTGTTTAGAGTGCAGGGTTTGCCACTATCTATGGGGGGTTTTGCGCTATTATTTCAATGCTTGGAAGTTGGGTTTCTGCAGGAAGTTGGGAGCTTGCTCCATTCCGGCAGCAGAGATTTGGGGGATTATCTTGGCATTGGAGAATGCTTGGTGTTTGGGGGTGAAGAAGGTTTGGGTTGAATCAGACTCTTCGGTCGTTGTGAATTCCTTAAATGGGAAGGTGCATGGCAATTCAGTACCCGTATTTTGGGATTCTTAGATATGGTAATTCTCTGATAAACCGTCATAGGCAAGCTAAGATTTCACATACCCTCTGAGAAGGCAATCGAGAGTGTTGTTAGGTGCACCCAGCAATTATATGAATGGACCATATTGCCCTTATAATAAAATATTTAAAAAAAGCGTAACCTTTTTCTTCTTCCGCCTTCCGCCTGCATTTCGAAAATCTTCTTCTCTTCCGCGTGAGTTCTTCTTCCGTGCACTCAGTCTTCTCGTCCTTCCGCCATTGTCGCTCGTTGCTCTAGTTTTTTGGTGCGTTTGTTGCACCTGTCGTCGAGGTTAGTATTTCGTATCTCCCCTCCCCTTTTATCTGCTAGTATAATGTAGTTTAGGGTGGTTTTAGGGTAGGATACTTATCACTTTTTAGTCTGAGAATCCATGGGAGAGAGAGGTAGGAGACAAAGAGTTTTTTCGAACACGGAAGAACGTTCTTCCGTATGCGTTTGGGTGTGAAAATCGTTCATACGGAAGAAGTTCTTCCATATGTTTATACGGAAGAACTTCTTCCATATGAAGGAAATCCTTCTTACGGAAGAAGGTTCTTCCGTATGTGCTTAAAAATTTGATTTTTGAATTTTTTGTTGTTTGGAATTTGATTTTTCACATGCTATAATTGTACATGTCTTGTATCAAATAGATTTTTCACATGCTATGTTTGAATGTATCAAATACATTGTCACTTGTTAAGTCCAATAATTAGAATAATCTTTGCCTTGTATATAATCATTATAGACCAAAAATACGAAAAATATCTATATCCTTGAAAATAACAATGTCATATTTCTAAGTAAAAGATCCAAACCATAGCAACGAATGTCATATTTCTAAGTAAAAATGTAACCATGCATGCATGCTCCTCTTCCTATTGAATATCCTAAACCATAATATATCTTGATTATCTACTATTGAAATAGTTTCACTTTTTCTTGTGTTCAAGAGTTTATTTTACCTTGGAAGTATCACAAACAATGAGACCACGTTGTTTTGCTGTTGCGATTACTAGCAAAGTATGACTATCTATATGCTTCCAATTCTCCCATTTTCCATTATTCCTGCGCAATCTTTTAATCCAACCATCTCAAGTAGCTGTATAGAGAGTCCGTTCTTTATCTACACCAACATCTTCTGGCTCTTTCAAAAGTCCTTCTCCAAGCTTAATGATATTCTGTTAAGAAAACAAACACATATAGCAAAGAAAAGTTGCTAGTAAATACTAATTCTTCAACACCATACAGACCATGTATATAAGAATTAAGAAGCATTAACTTTTCACCTGTAATTGATTGTGTTTGGTTGAAGGAGCAGGTTTTATATCCAGCAAGACTGGATCTATGGGTGAAAAGTAGTAAATTTGAACTGTGAGAGCTACTAAAACTACTAGAACCAAGCTTGTGCTCACTCTAATCAGATTGGAAGCCATGCTATTTGAGCTAGATGCTCTAATATTATAAAATACTAGCTCTAGTATTATGTTAGATAGAGTTCTAAAAATTTAAGGCATGGATGAATAATACATTTATCCAACAGCTGTACACGATAACAACATGTGTTGACATAATTGAAGTATGTGTCACAGAATCACTGGATTGGACGAGGTCCCTAACCAATGCTCTTATGATTGATCATAATTGGACAATGATTGGATATGTATCTATCAGGAACAAATTGCATTGCATTTGGCCAAGCTTGTAACCGCTCTAGTCATACCAAAGCCTTATCCAATCTACTCATAGCACCACCTCCTTACTTATCACTATCTCCCTTAGCTTTTCTAATATAGTGATTGGGCCAAGCCTATTATGAGTACCCCTAGTCATGTTATCATTTGCACTCCCCTTTGTATGGCTACATGTTGCCTCCTGTTCGTCATTTTCACATTTCCTCATCTCCACATGGTTTGGGTCCCTGTTAGTCTTACACAGCCCATTTTGCAAACTATCCCAATCTCCTTTACCGTGTATATACACAATGTAATGGTTTCGAAGTCTGAGTGGCGGCCTACACCTACTGTGAGCTCTGGATTTGGAAATGGTGGGTAGTGGTTCATGTTAACTATACACCCAGGATTAATTTTTGAGTCATCTAGTGACACCCCAAGCTTACTTATCAAGATTTTGACAATGCCTCTAACCATCTTGTGTGATAATTTGAAATAGTCAAGTGGGTCTTCCCTGAAACATACAAAGGAATACTTTAGACCAAAATTAAGAAGAATTTCTCCTGATACCAACATACACAAAATTGCATGACATACCTATTTGTGTTGCATTAGGTAGAAAATTTTCAACCAAATGAGCACAGAGAAACCTTATTTACCAATTATATGAATAGTTAATTTGACCAAAAAACTACATTGTTCTTTATGATTTTCAGATCATGGTTAGAACAAGAGGTGGACCTCGTGCCTTAGGTAGTGGTACAGGTAGAGACATGGGTCGGGATGAGGATGATATTGATGTTCCCCGGCGTCGTAGGCCTATCGCTTCTGCCTGTAGGCAACAGGTTCAAGTTGATGTCGCTAAGGAAGTTCCTTAGGTGACTGATGATGTTCCTCCTTAGGTGACTGAGGATATTCCTGATGTGACAGAGGATGTTCCTCATGTGGACGAGGACATTCTGACTGCGGATGTAGATGATGCGGACGTAGCTGCTGATGGTGCCGAGGGATCAGCTGCTGAGCATGGCAAGGGATTCCCTGGTGGGCCACATGACACATCATTGCTGACATCATTTGCTGACCATGTGGCATAAAGTATCTGGTGTGGCAAGGTATTTTAATCTGGACGTGTTTCTAGTTGATAATTATTTATTTTTTATTGTGTTTGATGCAATCCTACCCCCCACAAGGGCATTGGATAGAAGACTCCAAGAAGATTGGGCCAGAGATGCAAGAGAAGGCCCTAGGGTTCTCATGAGCCTTAGGGTAGATTTTGGGCCTATCGGCTAAGTATGAGCCCACTTATCTTTGTACATATTATATTAAGGTTTCATTATTTTTGGGCCTTGTATTTAGGACTCCCTAATATAGGTAGGGTACCCTAAAAATGTAGGATTTTTCAGCCCTTGTATTTTAGGGCACCTAGACTAGTTTTTGTATTAGGGGTAGTTTTGTAATTTCACATGCATTAAGTAAATATTTGATGTGTGTGTTGAGAAATAAATTTAATTGAATTGGTAGAAGCCCAATCCAATTAAATTTTAGAGGGGGAGGTGAGCATTTGCTTGCTACACCCCATTGTCACATCATATCCGGTGAGGAGGCTCGAGCTGAGACCGTACGTGCTCATGGGGCATACGTGCGACTGTCATGGCTCCGTGAGGTGTATGAGAGTAGATGCCAGGCCCGACGTTGGATTGTAGCGACGCGTGCTTACCTCCTCCACCTGGTGGGTTGTACTCTTTTTGCTAATAAGAGTGCAACCCATGTTCATGTGGTGCATCCGGAGGCGTTTCGAGACCTAGGTCAGACTGGGGGCTATGCCTGGGGAGTTGCCGCGCTAGTTCACATGTATGACCAACTAAATGAAGCTTCACAGACCCCCACATGACAGATGGGTGGGTACTTGACGCTCTTACACGTAAATTTTAAATTTCGTAAATAGGTTTAAGTTGGAAAATGAATATTAAAGGTTTTTTTATGTTATGTTCACTTTATTTGTGTAGTTCTGGATATATGAGCACTTTCGCAGTGTTCATCAGTGCATCACTGATAATGCGTATGCTGAGACTACCCTTTGTGCCTCGAGGTACTTACGATGAAGGCGCACATGAAGGGGATCCAGGGAGCGCCGTATAGGGCACATTTAGATGCTCTGACGATCAAAGACGTTTCCTGGTTGCCCTACAGTGAGCACCGGGCAGTTAGGGGCTTTGAGCTTATTTCATGCTACCGGGGGCAGCTTAGATGGGGTCATGTTGTGGTCTATGTCCAACTAGAGCGGGTGCTACGATAGTTCGGATACATCGAGACCATCCCTCCACCGTCGGTTACTGCTTCTTTGTCATATGACGAGATAGACGAGAGGTGGATGCATTTCAGGGACCATTTGGCACCCGCGGGTGAGATTTGTGTTGTCCCCGGGCAGGTATCAGCGGACTACATGGAGTGGTTTTTCAAGATATCTCACCTATTTGTCACACCGACCCACGAAGGCGATGAGCCCAAACAGCCAGCTACCCCAGATGTGGATGCATACGTCGAGCCACATGTCCCCTGGAGGTTCCAATTGCAGCTGATCTCCCCATACATTCAGTGGTATTTTAATTTGGTTAAGTAGTTTGTAATTTGTTTTTTATTTAATATTTTGTAATCATTGTGTTTTTATGACTGTCACAGGTTTCTTGTGAAGGTTGCGAAGCGATCGCATAAAGGTTGGAGTGTGTGCTCAACCTTAGGATGGTGACTGCAGGAATAGAGTTACATGATATCATGGAAGATTGCCTACGGCTCGCTAAGGGAGAGGCCTCTGATGGAAGTCTTAGGGCACAACGTAGACAACGCATAAATTAACTTTTGATATGATGTATATTATTTTTGTATTTGATAACATTATTGTTAGTGTTACATTATTTTGTTAATTATTTGTTTCATTATTTAATTTTCCGTGTACTGTTTATGACTGACATAATCAATTGCTGAAAATAAAATCTAATTACGCCTAGAACTAAAAAGCACAAAAAAAAAATAATAGGATTTGGACCGTTAAAAGTATGGGTAAGTACTCATGTTCAGCGTTTTTTTAAAATTATGTGCGAGTCGCCTAAGACATTCGAGGGGCGCTATTTCTATTGTATGCACATCAAAGAACTCAAAAAAAATAATAGCATGAATCGGTTCCATCGAATCGGACCTAAAAAAAAGCACAAAAATAAAAAAATAGGAATTGGACCATTAAAAGTATGGCTAAGTACCCATGTTCGGCGTGTTTTTAAAA
The DNA here is from genome assembly GCF_000004515.6 of Glycine max. Taxonomy (NCBI): domain Eukaryota; kingdom Viridiplantae; phylum Streptophyta; class Magnoliopsida; order Fabales; family Fabaceae; genus Glycine; species Glycine max. The sequence goes on from NC_038254.2 coordinate 23,756,513, forward strand.
TTATGTGCGAGTCATCTAAGACATTCGAGAAGCGTATTTCTATCGTATGCACGTTAAAGAACTAAAAAAAAAATAATAGCATGAACCGGTTCCATCAAATCGGACCTAAAAAAACAAAAAAAAAAATAGGAATTGGATCGTTAAAAGTATGGCTAAGTACCCCTGTTCGACCGCTTTTTAAAATTATGTGCGAGTTGCCTAAGACATTTGAGGGGCACTATTTCTATTTTTTGCACATCAAAGAACTAAAAAAGAAATAATATCATGAACCGGTTCCATCGAAAAAAGCACAAAAATGAAAAAAAATTGGAATTGGACTGTTAAAAGTATGGCTAAGTACCCCTGTTCAGCGTTTTTTTAAAATAATGCGCGAGTCGCCTAAGACATTCGAGAGGTTCTATTTCTATTGTTTACATGTCAAAGAACTCAAAAAAAAAAATATCGTGAACTGATTCCATTAAATCAAACCCAAAAAAAAGCACAAAAAATAAAAAAAAAAAGGATTTGGACCATTAAAAGTATGGCTAAGTACCCATGTTCGGCGTTTTAAAAAAATTATTTCACAGTCGCTAATGGCATTCAAGGGGCGCTATTTCTCATGTTTGGACGTCAAAGCACCCAAAAAGGATATTATCGTGAACCGGTTTCATCGAATAACAACCTCCAAAAACAACCACAAAATCCAAAAAAATAGGATTTGAACCCTTTAAAGTATGCCTAAGTACCCATGTTTGGCATTTTTAAAAAATTATTTCACAGTCACTAACGACATTCAAGGAGTGCTATTTCTTATGTTTTGACATCAAAGCACACAAAAAAAATATTATCGTGATCAAGTTCCATCGAATAACACCTCAAAAAACAACCACAAAATCCAAAAAAATAGGATTTGGACCCTTCAAAGTATGCCCAAGTACCCATGTTCGGAATTTGTAAAAAATTATTTCACAGTCGCTAATGGTATTCGAGGGGCCCTATTTCTCATGTCTGGACGTCAAAGAACTCAAAAAAAATAATATCGTGAATCGGTTGCATCGAATAACATCTCAAAAAACAACGACAAAATCCAAAAAAAAAAATAGGATTTGGACCCTTCAAAGTATGCCTAAGTACCCATGTTCGGTATTTGTAAAAAATTATTTCACAGTCGCTAACGGCATTCGAGGGGCGCTATTTCTCATGCTTGGACGTTAAAGAACACAAAAAGAATATTATCGTGAATCGCTTCCATCGAACAACACCTCAAAAACACAACCACAAAATCCCAAAAAATAGGATTTTGACCCTTCAAAGTATGCCTAAGTACCCATGTTCGACATTTTTAAAAAAATATTTAGCAGTCGCTAACAGCATTCGAGGGGCACTGTTTCTCATGTCTTGACATCAAAGAACTCAAAAAAAATAATATCGTGAACTGATTGCATGGAATAACACCTCAAAAAATAAGCACAAAATCCAAAAAAATAGGATTTGGACCCTTCAAAGTATGCCTAAGTACCCATGTTCGGCATTTTTAAAAAATTATTTCACAGTCGCTAATGACATTTGAGGGGCGCTATTTGTCATGTTTGGACATCAAAGAACTCAAAAAAAAAATATCGTGAACCGGTTGCATCGAATAGGCCCTCAAAAAACAACCACAAAATCAAAAAAATTTGGATTGTGACCATTTAAAGTATGCCTAAGGTCTGAAAGTCAAAGAATTTAAAAAAAATACATGATCAGACAATACATTTAATTTCATTATGGAATTCAAACACGTTGTAAACAAATAAAAGTTACATGAAAAACAAAAAAATAAACCTTGCATTCAGTCGTTTAGCGATGTGGTAGCCACGTCGTCTTCCATTTCCATAACATGTTTAGTAAAAATAGCTAAAATTTCTATTGACCTATATTTTTTCCAGTAGTTAGACTGTACTAACACCTTCAACATTTCATCATTGGTTTTCAGCTCAATAATTTCATATTTTATAACTTTATCTGAATACTTAAAACAACCTGGTTGCCGAAAAAACAATCGCCTTACGTTTGTGATTCGTGAATTCCATGAGGGGAATCCCTTTAGCTGCAACTTGCTTTATCAAATCCTTCAGTTCATCGATGGTACATCCTGAAGGAATTTCAAATTTCTTTGGATTTTTTCCTGTGAATGCGCAACCTACAAAGTTGTTCTGGCGTGGCATGTTCCACATCCCATTGTAATACAGGAGCGCGTCATGAGTAGGGGTCATAGTGCGTTGAAGTAAGTTTAATATTCCATCTGCTGTTCTACCAACAGTGTATAACAACTCAATCGGACCAACACATGAAAATTGGTCATTACACATTAACATGGTGTTGACATCGTCATCATTTTTCAATTGCATACATTGAAAGCAAAAATAGTTACCTATTTCTGTGACTGGCTGCCAATAGTGAATTTCTTTCAAAAATTGTCTGTCGGTTAGATTTAAGGTGATGTGTATTCTGGTTTTCAGCGTTGCAAGGTCACAACTGTTTGGTACTCGAATGGGCACTGGAGTGGAACTTTGGAAGTAAACCCCACTATTGTTGTAAATAATTGATCCATTTGGAAAAATGAAACCCAACCTTGAGTTCACAATCGTCTGACTGCTTGTTTCTCCTAAGAATGTCATACTTTATTGTAACAATAGGGAGAAAATGTGAAAGCAGGTTCATGTGTGATTCTGTTAGCGAGTTGTCGTGTCTCATATATATAGATGATTTCCACTGACAAATTGCTTCACTCTGTTTTAAAAAAAAATACAGACGTGTGAACATGTTTTGTGTTTATGTTCCGAAGTAAACCAATGTGGCCGCAAGCTTTATCGTGCATCACAACATGTTGTCAAGTCATTTGTCGTGTCACACTCAGACTTTAAATTATGTGTTGTCAATTATGATAATGACGTATCATACATGCGTAGATCATTTTAGATGCACGAATAAATTTATTCCATAACGCAACAATTAACTAATGTCTAACGATTCATTATTATACAACAAATGATATTTCACAATCAAGCAGCCATAATACTGAATGTTCAGTCTTCATTTAGGTCCACATATTCTCTTCTAATTGTCATTAGGCTCGTGTATTGTTGTATTCTACCAATATATGCAGTTGGCCACTGCTTTGCCTGAGGAAGACAATTGCTTGACCACAACAATGCTACAGGCGGTAAAGGACAATGCTATTTCAGATAAACCTATTTTGTACGTGAACAAACATTATCAACTCAAATGAATGACCCAAGCCATCACATAATTGTAAAAATTACAATAATTATCTTCAATGTACCTGAACAAAATGATTTCCAAAGACGTGACTGACACATATCATGTGGTGCACAAAAGAATTTGGTGGTGGTTGACTTCTTAGAGGAAAAAATGTCATGCTTTGTTGTTAGGATAACGATACAATGATTACATTATACCTAGATGCAATGACATATCCCATGTTAGTTATATCCATCCACTTGTCCACACCAACCTGAATTAAATAAACATACATATGTAAATAATTTCAAACTTTGTTTTTCTTAAAAAAAAATTACCATATACAACATACTTGGGAGAACCCATCAACATGTAACGACATCCTTACATGTTTGAATCTCTCTGTGCCACCGAAGAGTTTGACAAAGTCATGCGACCATTTGCCAAGTTCTTTGATCAATTTTTTGCGGACCATCGACCAAGATTCTTCGCCCATACCTAACAAAGCGACAATGGAACGATATCCACAGTTACCGTCCTCTTTGACGTCCACAACGTCCTCAATGAAACCCTAAATAAAAGGCGCAAACTGATCCAACATCGAGATGATCCTTGTTGGTTTCAGCGGTTCATAACACCATGCACTATGTTTCACTCATGTGTTGCTGCTTTGAGAAGAATTAAATGTATCAATGTACTACCAATAGGATGTATCACGCTTTGTGGCTCTTTCGCTTCTTTTCAAACCTTTCTTCGCTGCACCTTTAGTCTTCACCTTGGATGGAGGAGGAAACATAGAGTTTTCCTCAGGGTATGCAATTTCTCGAAGTTTACTCTTCAGAGTAACTTTGTTGCCAACATCAACGTCCTTAAATCTTTTACATATGGTCTCTATCTCATCGTTGATGCTGAATTCTGCCGCACATAACCCTTGGTCAGAAAAATAAAGTCTCCTCCAAAACATATGGACCGATTCCAGAGGGATGCTGGCAACAACATAGCTAGACAACTCACATGCACAAGGAAGACCGTGCGTCAATCTCATAGAACAACCACAAGAAGAGGGATCATTGCCACAATACTGTATGTGGTCCAACTCAGCAGCAATCTCATTTAAAGCGTACCTTGAAACCATTCCAAGAAGCCTCTTGAATAAGGTTTTTTTATATACATGTCCAACAAAATGTGTGCTTGTTTCGAAGGATGCTTTAATTTGAGTGTGCTGCAGCGTCATCATGTTGTTCATGGAATCCCAAACACTACACAGGTCTCCAAGGATACTCTATAATATTCATTTCAGAGACCAATAAGCAGATTCAACCCTACATTTAAAACATGCAACAAACGGTTAAAAAAATTACATGCATTTACTACTAACCCATACTACAACCAATCAACATTTTAATACCTGTTTGTTGTTGTGTTGCCTAGGTGCATCACCTTGTTCGTCCATGCTATAACAAATTTTTCCTTGTGTGGGATAATCCATGTTTCACAAACATAGTCGACGAACATCGACCATGGTGAACAAGCCATTTGAAACTTCTGAAGGCACTCAGGGAACTGTTGTTCCGAAGGACAATCTGCCAGAGTATCCCAACTATCCATCACATAATCCCAAGCAATTTTTTGGCCTATTAAAGATTTTCACTTGGCCTTTACATTCTTGTCGATGTAAACCTGCACAACAAGTTGGTACATTCAGGAAAGATAGTATTCAATGCTTTCATCAGTGATAGGTCTCTGTCGGTGACAATAACACTAGGGAGGCGATCTTTTCGTAAAAATAGACCTCGGAACCATTCCAAGGCCCATTTAATATTATTCACACGCTCACCCTCCAGATATGCAAAAGCAGCAGAGAAAGTCATCCCCGTTGGTGTCACCCCAACAATGTCAAGCAGTGGGAGTCTGTACCTATTTGTTTTGTAGGTATTGTCTATCAAAAACACCATATGACATGCATTGCATCATTTCACTGCATCTGGGTGACACCAAAACAGATCCTGCACCACAACTTCATCCTTCAATCTATGCCAATGGATATATTGATCATGTTCGAGAAGCTTCATCAGATGTTGCATTTCAGTATTAGCTCCTCTTATTGAAGAACGATATGCACTTCTTGCATTGTAAATTTGCTTGATCGTGGTGCAATTGTTAGCATTGTGTTCCTTCAATGTTAGGAGTATGTTTCTTGGTTTCACCATTGACTTTGTCATATCTTCAATAATATTCTTCTCATCCTTCGTTAACTGTCCGACGTATGAATGTCCAACTAAGGTCTTGGCCAATTCATGGTTGTGCATCCCACAGATCAGCTTCACCATCCAACCTTCACCTCCACGCACTGGTTTCCCATGCAGCCTGAAGGGACAATCACATTTCCTAATCCTAGTGTCTCTTCTAACAAATTCTTTATTCCTACACTTGTATTGACCGCTCCTTTCACAGTCAATTAAAACAAACAAACTTCTTCCTCTACAACCAGTATCTGTGTCAAACCTAATAATAATTGCAACAAACCCATTTTCATGGGCAACAGATCTAGCCCACAACAAAACATCATCTCGGGTACCAAAGACCTACACCACAACCCTCACATATTAATTTTTATACAAAACACACAGTCACCAAACTACTAAAACTATTGAACATCATTACTTGAGAAGTATTAAAAGCGTTCAAACAATCAACATGTCCTTCATTCATGCCACATTGTTGTTCATCATCAAAATCCATATCAAATTCTCTGTACATCAAACTATCATACGTCCATTGATCTTCGTCCATCTTAACGAAAACTCAAAAAAAGAATTTTAACAATCCACTAATTAAACATTTTACGACCTAATTTTTATCAATTAATTCAACATTTTACTACCAAATTTGAACATCGTAACTACCTACCTAAATAAATTGTCAAATAAATACATCATACAAAAAATATCAACTAATGAAACATTTTGTTACTTATTTTCATAATTATTACTACACAAATAAACTCACAAAAAATACTTCTAACAATATCTATCAACTAAATCAACTAATTCATTTTACTACCTAATTTTAATTCAACATTTAACTACCTAATTTGAACATCATACCTACCTAAATAAATTGTCAAATTAATACATGATACAAAAACTACCAACTAATTTAATCTTCTACATACTTTATAAATCTATCCTAATTCCGTATGTATACATTTCTCATTATGGAAGAAGTTCTTCCATATGAATCCTACAGAAGAACTTCTTCCGTATGTTCAAATTTCTCAACAAAAGCTTCTTTCGTAACAAGCTAAACGAAGAACACTTCATCGGCGAAAAAAAAATATACGAAACACCCCATACCTCGGTCGAGTCGAAATGAAAACAACACATTACAACTACACAACAACACTAACCCTCTAACAGCTTCAAAAAACCACACTTTAACACAACAACGGGACCACACCAGAAAAATGACACTTAAATGGTAAGCTAGTAGGGACCACAGGAAAAAAAACGCGAAAAAACAAACCCGAAATCGTAAGCGAAGAGGGACCACAACCTTCCTTTTAAAGAAAATAATTAGAGGGGCAAAATGGGGATATTTTAAAATTATTGGGTGCACCAGCAATATTGCTGAGTGTACATAGCAACACCCGGGTGTGGCAGGATGTTCAATTGGGCTCATCACATGTCTAGTCCTTCTTTGGTTTTTCTTAGGAGTGTAAGTGGATTGGGTTGAGTTATTTTTTTTTCAATCCAATCCAATTAAACTTAACTCGGTTGGATTGAATTGAATTTTTTATTTTGCTTATCCAATTTAACTTTAATTAGATTGATTATTGTATTGGACCATTAAAAAATTATCACTTCTTTAAGTTTTGGAAAAAAAATTAAAGAAACCCTCAAATTAAAAAATAATAAGAATGTTTTTTTTACCTTTAAAAATTAATATTCATAAAACATTATATTATTCATATGATAAATAGTTGAAAAAATAAATCATAAATATAAACTCACAATATCATTCATAAAAATGTATTACCTTAAAATAAATAAAAAAAGATAAACTTTAAGATGATGTATTACCTTAAGATAAAAATGTATTACCTTAAAAATGGGATGTGTTTAATTTATGATTTTCATATTAGTAATTTAATTGTATGCATGTTGGATTGAGTTTTGGTCAAATTCAAAATTTCAAACCTGACACTCAATTCAATTTTAATTGGATTGATTAAATTAAAATTACTTAATCCAATCTATAAAAATCTAATTGGATTGAACAAATACGAAGAATGAGTTCAATTCACTTATACCCCTTCTCCTTACCCCTCCTCACGGTGTGTATCCTTATTTGGGAAGACTTTGTAGGAGTTGTTTTTCGTAGATTAATTTCTATGTAATGGCTTAGGCCTCCTTCCAGTAAAAAAGAATGCTAGTAGAAGTTGTATTGGACTTAAATTACTACTACGTGTTTGCCTTTTTGTACTGTCAAGCAATTTTTTTTTTTTTATCAAGTTTCATTACTCTCATATGTCTTTTATTAAAATGATTATGCTAATGATTTCATGATTCAATAATGATTCACATTTTTTAAGTGCTTCAAATTTTAAAATAAGATAAATTAAATCATTATTTATTTGATATTTATTTTCTTTATTTTATTATCAATAAGTGAATGTTTGGTTGAAATTAATCTTAATAAATTGTCATCATAATTTTTTATTCTTTAATAGATAAATATACTACATATAAAAAATTTAGTCAAATACTTATATAAATTTTAATATATAAAATTTAGTGTATAGATATAGTATATAAAGCTATTCGTAATGTCAACATTATATAATAATATATAAATATACACACAATCAGGAAAATTGACTTTAAGTAGCTCAAAAATAGGATTTAAGATTAAAAAAATGGGTGGTTGAATCTTAAATCCATTTTTTGGAAAAATGAGCTGACCAAATCCCCTTCAGGAATTTGTCAAGGGATTCTTCATTCAATTTCGAGCATTTTGACATATTATGGGCCTCAAACGGACATTCCTACCAAAAGTTATACCCGTTTGAAGTTAAAAAAAATTTTCTGTAAAAAAGCATTTCGCCAGTACGAGTGGCGGGATCCGCCACGTGGACAGCAACTCACCAACTCCACTGGCGAGTCCCCCAGGCGCCACCACGTGTCTAACTCGCCAGCTCCACTGGCGAGTCCCCTTCAGAAACAGACCCCCCTTAGAAAAGTTTCAAAACAGCCCGCTTTTGAGAATTAGTTTCTAAAAGGGACATAGTTTGAGCAATTTGCCTTTGTTTGCAGTGGTTTTTGAACGCTAATAAAACAAAAGAAGAAAAAAAGCTCCTGGTTTTCGGGAATGAAAAGCGGTTTAAAAAAAAAAACAGAAGACGTATTATTTAAATAGTTTATGAAAGTACAAAAGTTATTAAATTTATTTCCAAATTATTTAAATAGTTTCATCACTTTAAAAAGCATATAATAGAAAGATGAGTGCTGTTTATTTAAAAATCCGTATAAAAATGATGCTGTCAGCACTCATCTTTCTATTATATGCTTTTTAAAGTGATGAAACACATTTAAATAATTTGGAAATAAATTTAATACTTGATC
>NC_038254.2:23765458-23812813 GCF_000004515.6 Glycine max
CCTGGTATGGGTGATAGGCAAGACCGAGTTCGTCAATCCTGATAAGTGGTCTCAGTCCGTCAAAGGATTTGGGGGTCTCATCCAATGGATATACTCTTTTTGCGGGTGAGTCGCGTCCAGCAAAGAGTGAAACGGGTTCTCCTGGATCAATTCTCTAGGGGTCGTGGGCCTGTGCTCGCTCTTCCTATTTGACATATTGAGCGTTGGGGACTTCTTAAGGGACACAAAGAAATAATCTCTTGTTTTTTTTTTTAAAGGAAGTTTCATTCCCGAAAATCAGGAGCTTTTTTTCTTCTTTTGTTTTATTAGCGTTCAAAAATCAATGCAAACAAAACTGGATTCTTTTTTTTTTTTCTGAAATCCACAAACACGTATTTCGCCAAATGAGATGGCGAGATCCACTTTGCATTTGAAGATGGTGAAATCCCTCCGAACCTATTTCGCTATTCCTCTTGGCGAAATATATGTTTCGCCATTCTCCTGAGAGAAACGTTCACACAAAATAGACCCCTTTATAAAATGTTTCAAAACAGACCCTGATTAAAAATTAGTTTGTAAAAGAAACCCCCTGAAGTCAATTTGCCCACACAATCACATGATTTAGAGGTTTATAATGATTTTGACAAATGATTAGAATATTAAATTGAATAATAGTTATATTAGACAATTATATTTTATAATATTGTTTAGATATGACTTATGTTTGAATGACTCAAGTTTCTGCTTGATTGTCTTTTATGTTGTGTTTTAATGATTAAAGAATGAATTTTTAATTTTTCTGTAATAATTTTTTTTATTAATATATTGACTTGATACATAAATAAGTTACTAATAATAGGTTTGAGAAAGAGTATATAAATATCTAATGGATACGAGAAACAAGATTAAAGTTACTATTTGCACAAATATAAAGACATATATGTATATTTTTAAAAATATAAATATGAGAATGGGTATTATAGTATACTACCAAATCCTATTTATTGGCATTCCTTGAATTCAACATGCTATATATACTACTTAATCCATGTCCCTATGAGGATATTAAATTTATTAGCATGCATGCCGGAAATTAAAATCATGAGTTGATGCTTAGCGCCATGCATGTCAATTGCCAAACCATTGCTGTGGTAGTGATCAATGGTAATGACAAAGTTTTACCACATCATCATCAGTATAGTATTTAATTTAAAACATGCATTTGCAAAAAAGTTTCCCTGGGGTTAGTTATCGGTCTTTCCGTTGGCACTTCATAATTAAAGTGGTCCTAATTATGGTTCTGTTACGACCCGACCAGATATTACAGTTATGTTCGTACATCATGATTCAATCGGTTTCCCGGTATCTTGTTTTAGTTTGCGTCTACAGTATTGGGGTTCATATACTGCACGAAACACCCAATTTAATGTTAAAAAAATTTGCATTAGAGAGAGGAAAAGAAAAGAGCAAGCACAAATTTGTCCGTGAGTCTTGTCTCATTAGCAAGCTATAGAATCTGTTTCAGAAATCAGAACATATTATATATATATAAATATAAATGTGACGTATGATGATGATTTTAAAACAGAAGAACCAGAATAGGAAAGGGTACAAGCAAAAGCAAACAAAATGGAGTCGGTTTTTTGATGGTGGGTGAAAAGGAGCTGATGGTGGTGTGCGAGAAGCAAGCTGGGATCTGGGGGCCACAGTTTTCAGTGAATACGTGTCATTGTGTGATGTGTGTGCATTTGTATATTGATGATGGGTGAGAGAGAAAAAAAGCTGCAAAAGAATGTAGAAATGGAAACCAGGGACGTTCCACTCTTTCTCTCATGTTGTCCCCATCCGTTTTCCTTTTGCCCGCAATTCCCTCTCTTCCTCTCTGTTTCAAACTCAACAGAGAGAGTTTTCCTTTCCGTCGTGAGATTCTCATTATCTTGTTCCGTTTTCAAAGAACAAGGACTTGGTGTGAAATGACGGTGCCTTGCAGTTTAGAAAAGGACCATATATATTGGTAGTTTATATCGACAGACAGACAAATATATATATATATATATATATATATATATATATATATATATATATATATATATATATATATATATATATATATATATATATCCACAAACTTGTGTGGGTGTTTGAAAACAATCTCCAAAAACACTGTTTTTAGATTCAGATATTAAAAAATAAGTGTATGTAGGTTAACAAATTTCATATATACATATATAAGATTTAAATAGACAAAAGCTAGGGTATCATGTCCCACAAATAATAATCCTGACATTAATCTCATTTTCACAATATTAGGACACTCCAATAAGAGTTCCTTAAGGGGGGTTTCTTAGTATAAGTTTTGAGAAATTTTGTAATTATGACAGTATCATGTCATTGTTAAGAAATTTATACATAATTTTATTTTAATAATAATAAGCTTAAAAAAATCTTAAAAAATTCACACTTTTATATTTTTTTGTATTCACTTAAGTATGGTTCAAATAAAATAATTAATTTATTTTTTTAATTATTACATATAAAATATAAAATATTAATTATTGATGAAAATTTACTTTATTCAATTTTTTATAATAAGTTAAAATAATGAAAAATACACACTACATAATAATATTCAATTGAAAAACAATGAGAGTTACATAACATTGAAAAGAAATACTTAATGATGAAAATACATTTTACATAATAATAGATAATTAAACCAGTGACCTTGGAAACAAAAAAAACACAATGATGAAAAATATGTAACGCTGCATAAAATTAATTTTCATTATTTTATTTTTTAAAATGTTCCCAAATATGCTCAACCAGATTTGTTTGAAGTTGGTGGTGTTTTTCTCTATCATGAACATTTGCTCTCCTTTGGAGGTATGTTGATCTAAAACTTGGATAAGCACCCAAAGATACTTCGTTTGTCAGTATGTCATTACCTTCATTATCATAATCAATATGATTTTGATACGTGTGTCGTTCGTCTTCAATAATCATGTTATGTAATATAATACATCATATATTATATTCTTCATTGTATGAGCATCCCAAAAACATACTAGATCACGCATAATTGCGAATTGAGATTGGAGAACTCTAAATGCACATTCTACATCCTTGTTGATTTTTGTCGTTGAACAATGTTAGTGCTTAGCTCTACTGAGTGTTTAAAAGATTGACTAAGATTTTGTTAAAACATAAGCACTTAGACAATGAAGGAAAGCTGGAGTTGCTGCACATGATGTCCAACGTTATGTCAAGGAATCAGATCGGGCTGCACAATGCACAAGGCAAGATAAAATGTCAAATGAAGAATTGAAGCTGCAGGATCCACGATGTCGGATACGATGTCCTGACATCCGGCTCGAATATACTGGACACATAAATCTGTTATATCTTTAACAGAGTGTGCAGGATCCACGATGTCGGACACGATGTCCTGACATCCGGCCCGAAAATACTGGACACATAAATCTGTTATCTCTTTAACAGATTAATGTGCAGTTAGCAACAGATTTGGTGATCTATCTTTAGGAACGAATTAAAAGATAATTAAAGTTCGAATTACAAACTTGAAGAGTTCGTTCAGGGATTAAAGATTAAAGATAAAAACTAAAAGATCAAACTGTATCTTTTAGATCTTTAAGTGCAGATTTTCAGGAAAATGATAGATCTCATCCAGCACAAGCTGTTGCAGCCCAGAAACGCACACTGCTATATAAACATGAAGGCTGCACGAGTTCTGTACCAAGTCCGGGATTGAAGAGTTATTTTGTGAGTTTTGGGACTTGAGTGTTTTGTGAGCCACCTTGATGTTACTCTAACATCAAGTGTTGGACCTGAGTGTGTAGAGTTGATCTCTAGTGTGTAGAGTTGATCTCTAGTGTGTGGAGTTGATCTCTATTGTTCAGAGAGCAATCTCTGGTGTGTCTTTGATTTGTTTGTAAACACGGGAGTGTGGTTGAGAGGGAGTGAGCGGGGTTCTCATATCTAAGAGTGGCTCTTAGGTAGAGATTGCACGGGTAGTGGTTAGGTGAGAAGGTTGTAAACAGTGGCTGTTAGATCTTCGAACTAACACTATTTTAGTGGATTTCCTCCCTGGCTTGGTAGCCCCCAGATGTAGGTGAGGTTGCACCGAACTGGGTTAACAATTCTCTTGTGTTATTTACTTGTTTAATCTGTTCATACAGTCAAAGACAATCTGCATGTTCTGAAGCGTGATGTCGTGACATCCTGTACGACATCTGTCCCCAGTATCAGAATTTCAATTGGTATCAGAGCAGGCACTCGAAATCACTGAGTGAGATCTAGGGAGATAAATTCTGATGAACATGGAGAAAGAAGGAGGACCAGTGAACAGACCACCAATTCTGGATGGAACCAACTATGAATACTGGAAAGCAAGGATGGTGGCCTTCCTCAAATCACTGGATAGCAGAACCTGGAAAGCTGTCATCAAAGGCTGGGAACATCCCAAGATGCTGGACACAGAAGGAAAGCCCACTGATGAATTAAAGCCAGAAGAAGACTGGACAAAAGAAGAAGACGAATTGGCACTTGGAAACTCCAAAGCCTTGAATGCTCTATTCAATGGAGTTGACAAGAATATATTTAGACTGATCAACACATGCACAGTGGCCAAGGATGCATGGGAGATCCTGAAAACCACTCATGAAGGAACCTCCAAAGTGAAGATGTCCAGATTGCAATTGTTGGCTACAAAATTCGAAAATCTGAAGATGAAGGAAGAAGAATGTATTCATGACTTCCACATGAACATTCTTGAAATTGCCAATGCTTGCACTGCCTTGGGAGAGAGGATGACAGATGAAAAGCTGGTGAGAAAGATCCTCAGATCCTTGCCTAAGAGATTTGACATGAAAGTCACTGCAATAGAGGAGGCCCAAGACATTTGCAACATGAGAGTAGATGAACTCATTGGTTCCCTTCAAACCTTTGAGCTAGGACTCTCGGATAGGGCTGAAAAGAAGAGCAAGAATCTGGCTTTCGTGTCCAATGATGAAGGAGAAGAAGATGAGTATGATCTGGATACTGATGAAGGTCTGACTAATGCAGTTGTGCTCCTTGGAAAACAGTTCAACAAAGTGATGAACAGAATGGACAGGAGGCAGAAACCACATGTCCGGAACATCCCTTTCGACATCAGGAAAGGTAGTGAATACCAGAAAAGGTCAGATGAAAAGCCCAGTCACAGCAAAGGAATTCAATGCCGTGGGTGTGAAGGCTATGGACACATCAAAGCTGAGTGTCCCACTCATCTCAAGAAGCAAAGGAAAGGACTTTCTGTATGTCGGTCTGATGATACAGAGAGTGAACAAGAAAGTGATTCTGACAGAGATGTGAATGCACTCACTGGGAGATTTGAATCTGCTGAAGATTCAAGTGATACAGACAGTGAAATCACTTTTGATGAGCTTGCTACATCCTATAGAGAACTATGCATCAAAAGTGAGAAGATTCTTCAGCAAGAAGCACAACTGAAGAAGGTCATTGCAAATCTGGAGGCTGAAAAGGAGGCACATGAAGAGGAGATCTCTGAGCTTAAAGGAGAAGTTGGTGTTCTGAACTCTAAACTGGAAAACATGACAAAATCAATAAAGATGCTGAATAAAGGCTCAGATACGCTTGATGAGGTGCTACAGCTTGGAAAGAATGTTGGAAACCAGAGAGGACTTGGATTTAATCATAAATCTGCTGGCAGAATAACCATGACAGAATTTGTTCCTGCCAAAAACAGCACTGGAGCCACGATGTCACAACATCGGTCTCGACATCATGGAATGCAGCAGAAAAGGAGCAAAAGAAAGAAGTGGAGGTGTCACTACTGTGGCAAGTATGGTCACATAAAGCCCTTTTGCTATCATTTGCATGGCCATCCACATCATGGAACTCAAGGGAGCAGCAATGGAAGGAAGATGATGTGGGTTCCAAAACACAAGACTGTTAGTCTTGTTGTTCATACTTCACTTAGAGCATCAGCTAAGGAAGATTGGTACCTAGATAGCGGCTGTTCCAGACACATGACAGGAGTTAAAGAATTCCTGGTGAACATAGAACCTTGCTCCACTAGCTATGTGACATTTGGAGATGGCTCTAAAGGAAAGATCACTGGAATGGGAAAGCTAGTCCATGATGGACTTCCTAGTCTGGACAAAGTACTGCTGGTGAAGGGACTGACTGCAAACTTGATCAGCATCAGTCAGTTGTGTGATGAAGGATTCAATGTAAACTTCACAAAGTCAGAATGCTTGGTGACAAATGAGAAGAGTGAAGTTCTAATGAAGGGCAGCAGATCAAAGGACAACTGTTACCTATGGACACCTCAAGAAACCAGTTACTCCTCCACATGTCTATCCTCCAAAGAAGATGAAGTCAGAATATGGCATCAAAGATTTGGACATCTGCACTTAAGAGGTATGAAGAAAATCATTGACAAAGGTGCTGTTAGAGGCATTCCCAATCTGAAAATAGAAGAAGGCAGAATCTGTGGTGAATGTCAGATTGGAAAGCAAGTCAAGATGTCCCACCAGAAGCTTCAACATCAGACCACTTCCAGGGTGCTGGAACTACTTCACATGGACTTGATGGGGCCTATGCAAGTTGAAAGCCTTGGAGGAAAAAGGTATGCCTATGTTGTTGTGGATGATTTCTCCAGATTTACCTGGGTCAACTTTATCAGAGAGAAATCAGACACCTTTGAAGTATTCAAGGAGTTGAGTCTAAGACTTCAAAGAGAAAAAGGCTGTGTCATCAAGAGAATCAGGAGTGACCATGGCAGAGAGTTTGAAAACAGCAGGCTTACTGAATTCTGCACATCTAAAGGCATCACTCATGAATTCTCTGCAGCCATTACACCACAACAAAATGGCATAGTTGAAAGGAAAAACAGGACTTTGCAAGAAGCTGCTAGGGTCATGCTTCATGCCAAAGAACTTCCCTATAATCTCTGGGCTGAAGCCATGAACACAGCATGCTACATCCACAACAGAGTCACACTTAGAAGAGGGACTCCAACCACACTGTATGAAATCTGGAAAGGGAGGAAGCCAACTGTCAAGCACTTCCACATCTTTGGAAGTCCATGTTACATTTTGGCAGATAGAGAGCAAAGGAGAAAGATGGATCCCAAGAGTGATGCAGGAATATTCCTGGGATACTCTACAAACAGCAGAGCATATAGAGTATTCAATTCCAGAACCAGAACTGTGATGGAATCCATCAATGTGGTTGTTGATGATCTAACTCCAGCAAGAAAGAAGGATGTCGAAGAAGATGTCAGAACATCGGGAGACAATGTAGCAAATACAGCTAAAAGTGCAGAAAATGCAGAAAACTCTGATTCTGCTACAGATGAATCAAACATCAACCAACCTGACAAGAGACCCTCCATTAGAATCCAGAAGATGCACCCCAAGGAGCTGATTATAGGAGATCCAAATAGAGGAGTCACTACAAGATCAAGGGAGATTGAGATTGTCTCCAACTCATGTTTTGTCTCCAAAATTGAGCCCAAGAATGTGAAAGAGGCACTGACTGATGAGTTCTGGATCAATGCTATGCAAGAAGAATTGGAGCAATTCAAAAGGAATGAAGTCTGGGAGCTAGTTCCGAGACCCGAGGGAACTAATGTGATTGGCACCAAGTGGATCTTCAAGAACAAAACCAATGAAGAAGGTGTTATAACCAGAAACAAGGCCAGACTTGTTGCTCAAGGCTACACTCAGATTGAAGGTGTAGACTTTGATGAAACTTTTGCCCCAGTTGCTAGACTTGAGTCCATCAGATTGTTACTTGGTGTAGCGTGCATCCTCAAATTCAAGCTGTACCAAATGGATGTGAAGAGCGCGTTTCTGAATGGATACCTGAATGAAGAAGCCTATGTGGAGCAGCCAAAGGGATTTGTAGATCCAACTCATCCAGATCATGTATACAGGCTCAAGAAGGCTCTCTATGGATTGAAGCAAGCTCCAAGAGCTTGGTATGAAAGGCTAACAGAGTTCCTTACTCAGCAAGGGTATAGGAAGGGAGGAATTGACAAGACTCTCTTTGTCAAACAAGATGCTGATAACCTGATGATAGCCCAGATATATGTTGATGACATTGTGTTTGGAGGGATGTCGAATGAGATGCTTCGACATTTTGTCCAACAGATGCAATCTGAATTTGAGATGAGTCTTGTTGGAGAGCTGACTTATTTTCTGGGACTCCAAGTGAAGCAGATGGAAGACTCCATATTCCTCTCACAAAGCAAGTATGCAAAGAACATTGTCAAGAAGTTTGGGATGGAAAATGCCAGCCATAAAAGAACACCTGCACCTACTCACTTGAAGCTGTCAAAGGATGGAGCTGGCACCAGTGTTGATCAAAGTCTGTACAGAAGCATGATTGGGAGCTTACTATATTTAACAGCTAGCAGACCCGACATCACCTATGCAGTAGGTGTTTGTGCAAGATATCAAGCCAATCCTAAGAGAAGTCACTTGACTCAAGTAAAGAGAATTCTGAAATATGTAAATGGCACCAGTGACTATGGGATTATGTACTGTCATTGTTCAGATTCAATGCTGGTTGGGTATTGTGATGCTGATTGGGCTGGAAGTGCAGATGACAGAAAAAGCACTTCTGGTGGATGCTTCTATCTGGGCAACAATCTTATTTCATGGTTCAGCAAGAAGCAGAACTGTGTGTCCCTATCTACTGCAGAAGCAGAGTATATTGCAGCAGGAAGCAGCTGTTCACAACTAGTTTGGATGAAGCAGATGTTGAAGGAGTACAATGTCGAACAAGATGTCATGACATTATACTGTGACAACATGAGTGCTATTAATATTTCTAAAAATCCTGTTCAACACAGCAGAACCAAGCACATTGACATTAGACATCACTATATTAGAGAGCTTGTTGATGATAAAGTGATCACACTGAAGCATGTTGACATTGAGGAACAAATAGCAGATATTTTCACAAAGGCATTGGATGCAAATCAGTTTGAAAAACTGAGGGGCAAGCTGGGCATTTGTGTGCTAGAGGAATTATAGCAGCTACTGCTATCTGAACGTGCTCAAACGTCTCACTTAACATTAATAGCACGTTCACTACTGAGCCAAAACAAATTCGACCGTTGCTTCACACGTCCCTCTGCATTCCTCATTCAAACTTATATTTTCGTGGTAATCTCGTTTTCAGCATTCCTCAACAGCTCTCAGAGATTTACGAAATCATTCCAAACGCTCTGCTTCTCCATGGCTACCTCACCAAAAGAAACTTCAGCTTCTGGTTCACCCTCTGTACCATCATCTCCGCACCAGGAACAACCTGAATTCAACATCCAACCCATACAAATAATTCCTGGTCAAGCCCCTGTTCCGGAGAAACTGGTCCCCAAACGACAACAGGGAGTGAAGATTTCTGAAAACCCTAGCCTTGCAACAAGTCCTAGGGAAGTAGACACAGAAATGGACAAGAAGATCCGCAGTATTGTGAGTAGCATTCTGAAAAATGCTTCTGTTCCTGATGCTGATGAAGATGTCCCAACATCTTCCACCCCAAATGTTTCTGTGCCTGATGCTGATAAAGATGTTCCAACATCTTCCACTCCAAATGCTGAAGTCCTCCCTTCACCCAGTGAAGAGGAATCATCAGAGGAAGAGGATCAAGCCACAGAGGAGACCCCTGCACCAAGGGCACCAGAACCTGCACCAAGGGCACCAGAACCTGCTCCAGGTGACCTCATTGATCTAGAAGAGGTAAAATCCGATGAGGAACCCATTGCCAACAAGTTGGCACCTGGCATTGCAGAAAGATTACAAAGCAGAAAGGGAAAAACCCCCATTAAGAGGTCTGGACGAATCAAGACTATGGCACAGAAGAAGAGTACTCCAATCACTCCTACCACATCCAGAAGGAGCAAAGTTGCAATCCCTTCCAAGAAGAGGAAAGAAATTTCCTCATCTGATTCTGATGATGATGTCGAACTAGATGTCTCGACATCAAAGAGGGCCAAGAAATCAGGGAAAAAGGTGCCTGAAAATGTCCCTGATGCACCATTGGACAACATCTCATTCCACTCCATTGGCAATGTTGAAAGGTGGAAATTTGTATATCAACGAAGGCTTGCTGTTGAAAGAGAACTGGGAAGAGATGCCTTGGATTGCAAGGAGATCATGGACCTCATCAAGGCTGCTGGACTGCTGAAAACTGTCACCAAGTTGGGAGACTGCTATGAAAGTCTAGTCAGGGAATTCATTGTCAACATTCCCCCTGACATAACAAACAGAAAGAGTGATGAGTATCAAAAAGTATTTGTCAGAGGAAAATGTGTTAGATTCTCCCCTGCTGTAATCAACAAATACCTGGGCAGACCAACAGATGGAGTGGTGGATATTGCTGTTTCTGAGCATCAAATTGCCAAAGAAATCACTGCGAAACGAGTCCAGCATTGGCCAAAGAAAGGGAAGCTTTCTACAGGGAAGCTGAGTGTGAAGTATGCAATTCTGCATAGGATTGGGGCTGCGAACTGGGTACCCACCAATCATACTTCCACTATTGCCACAGGTTTGGGTAAATTTCTGTATGCTGTTGGAACCAAGTCCAAATTTAATTTTGGAAACTATATTTTTGATCAAACTGTTAAGCATTCGGAATCCTTTGCTGTCAAATTACCCATTGCCTTCCCTACTGTATTGTGTGGCATTATGTTGAGTCAACATCCAAATATTTTAAACAACATTGACTCTGTGATGAAGAGAGAATCGGCTCTGTCCCTGCATTATAAATTGTTTGAGGGGACACATGTCCCAGACATTGTCTCGACATCAGGGAAAGCTGCTGCTTCAGGTGCTGTATCCAAGGATGCCTTGATTGCTGAACTCAAGGACACATGCAAGGTGCTGGAGGCAACCATCAAAGCCACCACAGAGAAGAAAATGGAGCTGGAACGGCTGATCGAAAGACTCACAGACAGTGGCATTGATGATGGTGAAGCAGCTGAGCAAGAAGAAGCAGCTGAGCAAGAAGAAGAGGCAGCTGAGGAAGAGGAAGATGCAGCAGAGGATACAGAATCGGATGATGATGATTCTGAAGCCACCCCATGACCATCAGACCTTTATTTTTGCGTTTTACTCGTACTAGTTATAGGGGCATGTCCCTTTGAACAATTAATTGATATTGGTCTGTAATATTTGCATGCATTCTACTTTTGTCAAATTCTGTCTAAAAAGGGGGAGTAATAGTAGTTAGTATTATGCATGATTTATGATTTTGGAGTTGTATGATACGATGTATGCATGATTCATGATGTTGAGGGGGAGTTGTATGATACGATGTATGCATGATTCATGACTTTGAGGGGGAGACTGCTACTGCTGCTGCTGATGATGACTGATGTAAGCTACTGTAATTACGAGTAGCTGATAGAAGATGCTGCAGCTAGAGCATGGAGACAGGGGGAGCAGAACACTGATGTCACATGAGATGTCTTGACATCCTGGAAAAGACTTGTAGATTTGCAACTTACAGAATGCCGCAGTGAACTGCTTCACAGCAGTAAGAGCATGGAGACAGGGGGAGCAGAAAGCTGATGTCACGTGAGATGTCTTGACATCCTGGAAACGACTTGCAACTTGCAGAATTTTGCTGTCGCCATTACAATTCCGCTGTGCTTGATTACTCTGATAATGAAAGTTGCTGATCCCACTTGCATAACTGCTCGTACCTGCTCAGGAAGTGTCTAAGTATGTTTTAGACAAAATTTGCCAAAGGGGGAGATTGTTAGTGCTTAGCTCTACTGAGTGTTTAAAAGATTGGCTAAGATTTTGTTAAAACATAAGCACTTAGACAATGAAGGAAAGCTGGAGTTGCTGCACATGATGTCCAACGTTATGTCAAGGAATCAGATCGGGCTGCACAATGCACAAGGCAAGATAAAATGTCAAATGAAGAATTGAAGCTGCAGGATCCACGATGTCGGATACGATGTCCTGACATCCGGCTCGAATATACTGGACACATAAATCTGTTATATCTTTAACAGAGTGTGCAGGATCCACGATGTCGGACACGATGTCCTGACATCCGGCCCGAAAATACTGGACACATAAATCTGTTATCTCTTTAACAGATTAATGTGCAGTTAGCAACAGATTTGGTGATCTATCTTTAGGAACGAATTAAAAGATAATTAAAGTTCGAATTACAAACTTGAAGAGTTCGTTCAGGGATTAAAGATTAAAGATAAAAACTAAAAGATCAAACTGTATCTTTTAGATCTTTAAGTGCAGATTTTCAGGAAAATGATAGATCTCATCCAGCACAAGCTGTTGCAGCCCAGAAACGCACACTGCTATATAAACATGAAGGCTGCACGAGTTCTGTACCAAGTCCGGGATTGAAGAGTTATTTTGTGAGTTTTGGGACTTGAGTGTTTTGTGAGCCACCTTGATGTTACTCTAACATCAAGTGTTGGACCTGAGTGTGTAGAGTTGATCTCTAGTGTGTAGAGTTGATCTCTAGTGTGTGGAGTTGATCTCTATTGTTCAGAGAGCAATCTCTGGTGTGTCTTTGATTTGTTTGTAAACACGGGAGTGTGGTTGAGAGGGAGTGAGCGGGGTTCTCATATCTAAGAGTGGCTCTTAGGTAGAGATTGCACGGGTAGTGGTTAGGTGAGAAGGTTGTAAACAGTGGCTGTTAGATCTTCGAACTAACACTATTTTAGTGGATTTCCTCCCTGGCTTGGTAGCCCCCAGATGTAGGTGAGGTTGCACCGAACTGGGTTAACAATTCTCTTGTGTTATTTACTTGTTTAATCTGTTCATACAGTCAAAGACAATCTGCATGTTCTGAAGCGTGATGTCGTGACATCCTGTACGACATCTGTCCCCAGTATCAGAATTTCAAACAAATAATTTTCTCTTTTCTCCTTGTGGCATTGAGATGGTCTTCACAAATGTAGCAAAGTCTGAATAAATGTCATTTGCTAGATAGTACCCCATATCATATTGAGTTCCATTCACTATGTATTGCACTGCAGACACATGTCCTGACAAAACTTCATTAAACACATTGGATGCATTTAACATGATTATGCCATTATTTGAACCCGTGGTGCCAAAAACTGCATATCAAATCCATAAGTCTTGTGGTGCTATGGCTTCAAGAATGATTGTCCTGTTGGCATGATCACCTCGACAAAATTGACCTTTTCACGCAACTGAGCAGTTTTTCCATTCCCAGTGCATACAATCAATGAAACCTAACATACCTGGAAAGCCAAGTGTTGCTCCCATTTGTAGTAGTCTTTCATTGTCTTCGTTATTAGGCCTCCTTAGGTATTTGTCCCTAAATATTGCATATATTTATGATACAAATCTCTAAAAGCATTCTACTGCAATGGTTTCAACAATCTGAACATACTCATCCATACTATCAGTAGGTGAGCCATAAGCCAATATACAAAGAGCAACAATGCACTTCGAAGGAACACATGCACTTCGTCATGATTTTGGGAAATGTCATTGTTAGGTGGTTCCACATTGGATGAAGGAGGCCTATACCACATGTTGAGGTTGGTTGGGGGTGGGGGATACATACAATACTATGGATTTTGAGAATTTTCACTATTAGGGAGTGATTGATTTGAAAAAATAGTAGTACAACTAATAATTAAACTGATAGTAAGCCATTTCATATAGAATAAGATTGAGGCTTGATAAGAACAAGAAAAATATAATTAAAAAGTTTAGAAATGAGTTACAAAATGATAGGAATTGGACCCATATTTATATTGATTATTATTATAACTATAAAAAAAATTGTTTCTCACAATGATATTAAAGACATGACAATTGATAGATAGAATTTGTACATTTTTTTCATATTTGAAATGGTAATATTTTTCTTGTTGGCAGGAAACAACAAAAAAAAATTATGTCAACAATGAAATTTTCAATTGAGGCCAATGTCCATTATTGTTTTTTTTTTTTTTAAAATAAACATAAAAAAGAAACCCCCTTCACATTCAACGTCGAGAACCTTCCCCACAAACAATCATTTTCTTCTTTTTGCTCTCTTCACAATCTCAATCTTTCTCTCCAGAACCTTCCCCATGAACCCCCAAAATATTAGTGTTGCTCCTCGCTTTTGCAACCATCGTACCACTCCTCGTGATTGTAGCCACTAGCGTAGAGTCACAGAGTCACTATCTTGATTTCTCTGCCATGATATTATTTGCTATCATATATACTGCATCTGTATTAGAATGGCTTTCATCAAAATCCCTCCAACATTGGCCATCATGCGCCACCGATGCCGACACCTCTAGCCATCGTGCATCATCGGAGCCTCCAATGAGACACTAACCTCGACCTTCTAGACATCTAAAAATCCCTGTGTTAAACCCTCTCTTCCCTTCTTTTTTACATCATATTATTTGCTATCATATATACTACATCTGCATTAGAATGGCTTTCATCAAAATGCACACATAAGAAGTTTTTCATAACAAGCATTATTGTTTTATAAAATGGCATATTGTTAGTCGGTGAAAATGACTAACTTTTGTGTATAAAACTTGTATAAATTGTATCAAACTCTCCTAATTTATGGTTATTTTGTAATGTTATATGTAGTTTCTGTTAAGTATAGGTAATAAATACTTAGTATTTCCATTTTGTGTGTTTAATAATCATTTTCTCTCAATTTCAGGTTAATTAGGTAAGCTTTGGAAAAGACCGTATTCACCTTCTCGCTAAGCCAATCTACTGCCTTAGCGAGCATCTTCTAAGCGCAACATTCCTGGGCTAAGCGCGAGGAAGAATCCAGAAGAAGATGAGTTGTACAGGTTTTCTAAGCGCACCGCTTCATCTCTCTAACTACACCGCTTCAGTTCATCTGCTAAGCGAGAAAGGCACGCTAAGCCAAAAATCACTAATGTGCGCTAAGCGGTCCACACGAGCACGAACAAGGCCACCTATTTAAGCCTGAAATCAGATTTTGTGAAGGGAGTTTGGATAGGGATTCAGAGCTTTGCATGTCTAGGGTTTCTAGAGAGAGAAAGGTCCAAGTTCCAGAGAGTTTTGAGAGATTTTGCTGTGTGAAGATCTGCAGAGACCAGAGCTCGAAGCAGGAACCGGTTTGAGAGCTTGAGATGAGTTTATGAGTGATTGTGAGATCCTAGAGGTGAAGGAGACATCCTCACCACTTGTAGTTTTGCAATCTTTCATCTTGTTCTTCTCTTTGTTGTTAAGAAGGCTTCTTGGTATGGAAAGCTAAATCCTCTGTTGGATCTTCCTTGTAGGTACCTGATGAAAATATATGTTTATATATTTAATTATGTTTTGTGTGTTCTCTGTGCTATCTGCTTTTCATTCCAGTATGCCTTTACCTTGATCACGTAGATGCATGCTTTTTTAGGGTCATTCAACAGTGGAAACTGGTCTGACTCTAAAGTCCTTGATAGTGCAGGGCTGAGTTGTCGTGCTTTCATGAGGAATCGGGGTGCGATAAGTTAGTTGAGTATGTGTGTCTTAATGCAGTCCTGGTTGAGTTAAGTCTTACGAGAGGAATCTGCGGACGATGCTTGATCAGGATTAGGCTAAGCTATCATGAGGAATCAGGGTTTAGTATTTCAGGAGACACCATAAGAACACATGAGCATTGTTAGATAGAGAATATCTTTTTAGCATCAGGCACCTATTAGGAAGACCAACGTGTTCTCTACTTGTTTTTACACATCACTTCTCTCGCGTGATTTTTCTTTCTTTTTGCTCAAATAGTTTATACACTTGTTCATATTCACACTTACTTTTACACAATAGACGCCTATTTGCTGAAATAGCTTACCAAATAACACAAGTTCCCTGAGTGTTCAATACTCGGTTCTTACTGTTTTATACTACTTGTGCAATCCGGTGCACTTGCCGGAAGCCCGAACAAGTTTTTGGCGTCATTGCCGGGGAACTTCTTTTTATTTGGGAAGTTAGCTCATTTTTAGGTGTCTATTCTTTACTTGTTATTCTTTGATTGTTTTTGTGAATGTTCGTTCATAAATTCTATTTGTCTTTTTCTGTTTACCTGGATAACCGATGTTCTGTTAGTATTGTATATGCATAGATCTCCCACAAGCAATTTAGTTCCTCTGGACTTAGAAATTGAAGCTACGTTGCAAAGGAACAGGGCCGAGAGGAGAACGAAACTTCTGCAAGACAGAATAATTGCATCCATTCTTGAGGTGGAGACTCATTTCTCCGACTTATTATCACCTGATTCACCATCATCAAGGGAATCTGCCACTCAATTACCTGAAGCCATTACCATGGCAGAAGAGCATGACCAGAGGATTACCCTTAAGGATTATTCAAGTAGTTCAGTACCACAATTTTTAACCAGCATTGCACGTCCTGAAGTGCAAGCTAACAACATCAACTATCCACATTCCTTAATTCATTTAATACAGGGGAACTTATTTCAAGGATTACCTAATGAAGACCCCTATGCATACTTGGCAACGTTCATTGAAATATGTAACACTGTTAAGATTGCCGATGTACCAGATGAAGCTATTAGGCTCAGCCTTCTCATTGGCAGGAGAAGCCAAGAGGTGGCTCCACTCATTCAAGGGCGACAGTCTAAAAACCTGGGAAGAAATTGTTGAAAAGTTCCTAAAAATTTCTTCCCAGAGTCCAAGAAAAACTCCCACTCATGGATTTTCTGAGCCAATCCAATTGAATATGTTTATAGATGGGCTGAGACCACAAACCAAGCAACTGTTAGATGCTTCTGCAGGGGGAAAGATAAAATTGAAGACCCCGGGAGAAGCAACAGAGCTAATTGAGAATATGTCAGCCAGTGATCATGCCAATCTATGAGACAGAACCCACCAACCCATGAAGAAAAGCTTGATAGAGCTATCATCATATGACGCAGTATTGGCACAGAACAAGTTGTTTTCTAAGCAACTGGAAATTTTAACAGAAACAGTTGGTAAGTTGCCAACTAAGTTGTCTATGGGTCAACCTACACACTCTTCTGTTTTGCAGGTCACAGGTTGTACCATCTGTGGTGAGGCTCAGGAAACAGGCCAATGTAGTCCCACTGAAGAAAACACTCAAGAAATTCATTATATGGGAAATCAACAACGACAAGGGTATACTCAAGGAGGATTTTCAGGCTTCCAGCAGGGTCCATATAATCAACAAGGACAGTGGAGGACACACCTTGGCAATCAGTTCAACAAAGACCATAGTGGGCCTTCAAACAAGCCAATTCAACAAGGACCTAACATATTCCAAAGAACTACTAAGCTGGAGGAGACCTTGGCTCAGTTTATGCAGGTAACAATGTCAAATCATAAAGGCACTGAGTCAGCACTGAAGAACCTTGAAGTCCAGGTGGGACAACTGGCCAAGCAGATAGCTGACAAGTCATCCAATAGTTTTGTGGCAAATACTGAACAGAATCCCAAGGAGGAATGCAAAATTGTGATGACAAGGAGTAAAAGGTTTGTGGAAGTTAAGGATGATGATAGTATTGTGCGTAAGAAGAAAAGTGCTAACAAGAAAAGTACTGATGACAAGAAAAATGAGGTGAGAGGTGAAAGTAATCAAGAAAAAGAGGAACAAATAATGGTCAAGAATAAAGAATTGAAGAAAAAGAAAAAGAAATAGAAAATGAAAAAATTGAAAAAGAAGAAAAAATAATATGACTGCAAAGAAGAGTAGGAGTGAAAAAGTTGTGGATGAAGGTGTGGAAGTACCGTATCCTGTGGTACCTTCCAAGAAAGAAAAAGATCGTCATCTGGCAAGATTTTTAGATATTTTTAGGAAACTGGAAATAACCATGCCCTTAGGAGAAGCTTTGTAGCAGATGCCACTCTACTCTAAATTTTTGAAAGATATGTTAACAAGGAAGCACAAATAAATTCATCAGGAAAACATCATAGTGGAAGGAAATTGCAGTGTTGTGATCCAGAAGATCCTTCCACCCAAGCATTAAGATCCTAGGAGTGTAACGATTCCTTGTTCAATTGGAGAAGTCAATGTGGGAAAAGCTCTTATTGACCTTGGAGCCAGTATCAATTTGATGCCACTCTCCATGTGCAAATGATTGGGAGAGTTGGAAATAATGCCCACTCAAATGACTTTACAATTTGCTGACCGCTCCATTACTAGGCCATATGGAGTAATTGAAGATGTTTTGGTCAGAGTAAAACATTTTAACTTCCCGGCAGACTTTGTGGTAATGGATATCTCTAAAGATACTAACATTCCTGTAATATTGGGAAGGCCATTCATGTTGACCGCAAGCTGCATAGTTGATATGGGGAAAAGGAAGCCGGAGCTAGGTTTTGAAGATCAGAAAATTGATTTTGATTTGTTTGTTGAAGACAAGCCTGATCCAGAACACAATGTTTGCTTACAGGTAATGGAAGGAGGTCAAGAGGTTCTGAAGGTAGGAACCAAAACATAAGATCACCCAGTGAGGTAAAAGCATCAAGTTAATGATGTTAAAGAAGCGCTTCCTCACCAGAATCTTACTCTCTGCACCCTACCACTGTCATTCTGCTCCCACGAACAAGGTTCGTGATCATCACAGGTATCAACCACACGATACAAAATTGCAAGGGTGAGTTCATTATAAAAAGAACCAATACCAATTCCAAATACCCACAATTAGCAAGGAACATAGGCAAACATGATGAGCATACACAACAATCATTATTCAACACTCATATCCAACAAATATTCATCATCCACATCCAACAATTACTCATCATCCATCCATGGATCCAATCAAGACTGCACAGAATGATGCATGCACCTGACTCAACACTCAAATGCAATGTGGCACGTACCAACAACAACCAAATCTCAGGAAATAGCCTAAGCGTGTCCACACGACACTCTCACTTAGGGAACTATGCTGAGTTTGTCGAGACCCCGCGGTTGTGCATGTAACA
The DNA here is from genome assembly GCF_000004515.6 of Glycine max. Taxonomy (NCBI): domain Eukaryota; kingdom Viridiplantae; phylum Streptophyta; class Magnoliopsida; order Fabales; family Fabaceae; genus Glycine; species Glycine max. The sequence goes on from NC_038254.2 coordinate 23,784,417, forward strand.
GCCCCCCTCCCATAGGTGATCAGCCTGGGAGCCCAAAGGTGTTCCTAACCAGGTGATAGCCCCCTAGTACAAAGTACACTTGGCCACAGTTACTCTATTTCCTGTGTCGTATGAGCTATGATCACGACCAAAAGCAAGTGCCAAAGACCATGGACCAATTAAAGCGCCTAAGCATCCCCTCAGAAATGCTTAGATTCTCTAACCACTCTAGTTACCCACGTCTGGGCCATCCGACAAGCTCAGTGCACTCTACCCCCCATGACATACACTCCATACGACGTATGATCGTGGCCAAAAGCTAGTGCCAAAGACCTTGGAAGGTCAGTGCACAGTGCCCCCACGAACATACACAACATGCACATGCCAATGCATTTCCAACATCAATCAACATTCCATTTCCATGTCATTCACAACATAAATATCATCTCATCTCAATGACATTATCAACAACAACCTCATTTCATATTCACATATTCATCAATAATAACAATTCATGTTGACATGGTCTTTATTAACAATGTCATCTTAAATCAATATCATCATAATTATCATTATCATCACATATCAATTAAAATCCTTAATAGCGACATCAACAACAAATCGCATTTCACACACACACACACATATATATAGCTAGGTTCCCTGACCCTAACTATGGTGTTAAAACGGTAAATTTTATAATAAACTCCCCTCACCTATTGTGAGCTACCCGCAGTTTCCTCGTCACGTCACTTGGAGATGTCTTTTTCTTTTCCACTCGTCGGTTCCACGCAATCCTCTACCATACCAAAATGAAGGAGACTTAATATGGATTTTAGAAAACAAAGCTAATAACAGTGCTCTGGGTCAAACACCCACATCACTACATGAAAGAGTAGAGAGCATTTCAGGTTTTACAAAGGAACATCATTTGGAAATTCTGGCCATGCTAATGTGACCGGGGTTCAGTGTAGGTTACGAAAATAACATGCATTTCATGAAAGGATAACGTCTACAAAGTCTCTTTCTCTAGGGTTTTTCAAAGGAAGCATAAGACATGCAATGGCGGTTCCAAAGTTAGAAAAGATCTAAAGACAAGCTGAAACTAACAAGAAACAAGCATAGAACCATGGTTACCTCAAAGGAAAATGAAAGGTCAGACTAGGGTTTCATTCTCTACCGAAACTGCGAGCCAAGTTGGAAGATTCCGCTTTGGTTGAAGGGTTCCTCTCGGTGTGGGTCTCAACGGAGAACAATGGCGGTTTGTGGTGGCTAATGGTGGCTGTGGGTGATGGAGAAAGTGCTTGGGACGTTAGAAATGACTTTGGAAGAAAGAAAGGAGAAGAAATGGTGTTTTTCCTAAGCTACACGAAAGCAAAGGCTGAAATGCTTAAATAAGAAATACTCTCGGGAACGAAAGCTTCGAGCACACTCCAGACATCTTTTCGAAGATCCCAACGGTCAGGTTGTGGAAAATTGTCTTGTGAAGTTGCAAACCAACTTTTGAGAAGATCCAACGGTTAACGAAGGCTGGGAAGCGTTTTTACCAAGGCAGCTCATGTAGCTTCCTCAAGAAGCTTCATTAAGAGGCTTCCTCAAGAAGCTTCCTCGTGGCTTCTTTGAGAAGCTAGATCCTTATCTACCCACACCCCTCTATTAACTAAATTAACCTCCTTGAAAATAATTACGAATAAAAATAATGCAACAAATAATCAAACATCAAACATAATTACTAATAATATATAAATATATATATCAGGGTGTTACAACTCTCCCACCCTTTTAGAAATTTCGTCCTCGAAATTTACCTTACTCAAACAAGGATGGGTGAGCTTATCGCATTTAACTTTCTAATTCCCATGTGGCATCTTCTCCTGATGCACCTCCCCAGATCACCTTGACCAATGGAATCTGTTTCCCTCTTAGGTGTTTTGTTCGCCTATCCTCGATCCTCAAAGGCAATGTTTCATATGTCAAATTCTCCTTCACTTGTACATCATCCAATTCAATCACATGGTGTTGCAACCTACCCTTCGGTGGGGGGGTGACACAAGACTCACAGGTGCGTCTTCCAAGAAAGGAAAATGCGCGGAGTCGCCACCAACATTTATTTGAGGAAAACGTTGGAAAAACCGGAAAAAAGACGTGGTCTACGAACTTTAAGTGAAAGGTTCGGGAGTTGTATTTACGCACGGGGAAGGTAATAGCACCCTACGCGTCTGTCACAAGGGACGGTAGCCTTTAATCAAATGTGCAAACATGACTTCAATTTGTTTTATGTTCCCTTTTACGCCTTTATGTCTTTTTGTGCCTTTTATATTTTTTATCTTTTTGTGGTCGACAAGGGTGTTTCCCTTGCTTCTACATAATTCCTCAATTGTGGTAAGGAAATTAGACCTACGTAGATCTTCGAGAACTAAACGTTGGTTAAGATGTTTTTATCTTTTTTGCAAGATATATTTTTGATTGAATAAAAGGTCATTTAAGGTGTTGGACCATTAAATGATCTTTTGATTCTTTTTGGAAGGAGAGAAAACATTAAGGCATTGGACCATTAATGATTTCTTGTTTTTTTTTAAAGAGGTGACAAAGCTATGTGTTGATTTTAGGCTTTTAAAAATCCACGTTTAACCATTAAAAGCGGAAAAGACCATTTCAAGGCGTTGGACCTTAAAAATGTTTTTTAGGTGATGACAAAAGCTTGATTTATGAATTGATTTTAGCCTTAGTTTCACTTTGGTTATTAGTCAATTCGATTAAGAAAGAAAATCCCAAAGAAAAACGTCCGATTGATTTTTTTGATTATTTTACTAAAAGATAGTTTTGATTATTATATTATTATTTTGCCTCTTTTTGGTTTTAAACGTGGTTACGACGTGAAAGATCGGTCGAATTTTATTCTAACAGAAATTAAAAGATGTTACAGTTCAAATGATCGGTGGAAATTTATTTTATTTTTGATTAGGCGAGAAAATGACTTAAATAAATGACTAAAGCACGTCAAAAGGGGGTATAGAAAGCAAATGAAATAAAAATGAAAGCACGTGAAACAAGTGGGGACCACTAAGGGCACATAGAATGAATTGAAAGGTTCGATTTCGGGAACTTACCGGTTAAAGACCGAAGAACGACGAAGAACGAACAAAGAACGATGAAGAATGGTGGAAAATCTTCGTGAAATCGCCCATGGAAACATCTCGGAAGCATTACGGAAGCGCCTCGGCTTGGATTTTCTTCACGGAAACAATTTTTCTCACTAATTTTAAGTGATTCTCCGATACCAGGAGGGTTGAACATTTTTGTTTTGTCCTCCTCCCCCTATTTATAGGGGAAAGGAGGGTGGTGGTTGCAGCCCAGCTCGCCCAGGCGAGCTGGGTTGCTTCCACCAGAAGGCACCGTCTTCTGTTGGAAGATCCTGGAATGCCCAAGTAGGCCTGATTGCTATTTGTACACCCCTATTTACTAAAAACACCCCCTCTGCCCTTTTTTTGTTGATTCTTTTTCCGTAACGTTACGGAACTTTACGAATTATGTAACGATACTTGTTTTCTTTCCGTAATGTCACGAAACCTTACGGATTACGCAATCATCCCTTCTTTGGCTTCCGGAATGTTACGAAACTTTACGGATTGCGTATTAACACGTCCTTTCAACTCCCGACATGTAGCGGAACTTCACGGATTGCCTAACGATGGGTGTCAAGTACCTCAAAGTGGTCAAGCGAGGGTCGCATCCCAACAAACAGATGATCCCTGGACGAAATTAGGGTATGACAGTTGCCCCTCTTTACTTGTCTTTTATTGGAGATAAAAGGGAAGTAAAGATAAGACACTAATTTCGTTCGAGCGGATCACCATTCGGCCGGACAATCTCCCCGTCAGCGGGACCTGCAAAATTTTTGAAAATGATCAGCACCGAACGACCAACATCATCGTGATACTGCCGAATTCGTTCCTCTCGTTTGACACAAGGCGCAGAATGACCATAATTTGTCTTTGCGTGCCATCGGACACGATCGCATCTGGATGGCAAATGGTGTGCGGAATGACCATAATTTGTCTCCGCATGTCATCGGGCTCGCCTCCTCTGGATGACAAAAGGGCACATAATGACCATAATTTATCTCTGCGTGCCATCGGACACGATTGTCTCCGAATGGCGAAAAGGTGTGCGGAATGACCATAATTTGTCTCCGCATGTCATCGGGCTTACCGCCTCTGGATGACAATAGGGCGCAAAATGAGCATAATTTGTCTCTGCGTGCCATCGGACACGATTGTCTTTGAATGGCGAAAAGGTGTACGGAATAACCATAATTTGTCTCCGCATGTCATTGGGCTCACCGCCTCTGGATGACAAAAGGGCGTAGAATGACCATAATTTGTCTCTGCGTGCCATCGGGCATGATTGTCTCCGAATGGCGAAAAGGTGTGCGGAATGACCATAATTTGTCTCCGCATGTCAGGGTTTGGCCAGCGGTTCGGGGATAAAGGGGATGTCCCACATTATTTCCATGATACACATACAACAATGATGATTAGGAAATTTTATGCAAAACTAGTCATGCATGCACCCATGTGGACACTCAAGCATCAAGTTTTTATGGTCATGTGATGCTAGGGCTCATGATTCATTTTCTCTATTTAAGTCAACCCAATGTTTCCAAAATATATTCTTTTATCAATTCATGCATTCATCCGAGTCCATTTTGGGTGTTCGGGAAAATTTTCACAGCATTCACCCTTCAGGTGTATACACATTTTTTTCAAAAACTGGTTATGATCAGTGAATTTTTTCAAAGAAAAGCTGGAAATTATCTCTTTTCAAAAGCATGTAAGGTTTTTTTAGCTAGACCACTTATTATTATTTGTTTCTTTTTTCTTTTTTTCTTCTTTTTAAAGTTATTATCATTTGTTCATTTCTTCTCCTTTTTCTTTCTTTCTTTTTCTCTCTGAAAAGGTCGTGCGGACGAGGGCGCACACTACCTACTTACGTCTAACTATAAGGTAAATGAAAAAATGCACGAAATGGTGAGTCGCAAAAAACAAAACAGTGATGAAATAACTGAGAGCCATAACGCCAAACAGAAACAACAAAAAAATAATAACAACAACGTTAGTAACCATATAGACAATAACAAAAAACAGTAATGTTAATAGCAATATAGACAATAACAAAAAACGTCAATAGCAAACTAACAGAAAAACAATAATGTCAATAACAAAAGTGCGGTGACCTCGGTCACTGGCTTCGCTTCCCCCTGCTTGGGCCTCGGGCCAGTCTCCGGGCCATGCGACCTCAGCTCCAAACTTCTCTAGAGTAGGGCATGCAAAAGGAGTGAAACCCTGCCCCTGCTGACTGAGGCTGAACCAGTAGAGACACTCATGTATCTGCACCTGCCCCCGGTGGTTGGCCGCCTGCTAGCAAACCAAGTGCTATAGATAACGCTCCATGCCTAGTGATCCTGCGGGATCGGCCTGATGAGGTGGTGGTGGTGCGTCTGCGGCCTGATGTGCATCACCCAGTGCCTGCCTAGGCGTGCAGTACTTCTCAATGAAGGCCCGAGTGATCGGCGGTCGAATCACCTTACTGGGGGTGATGGGAACCCCGAATGACTGGCAGTGGCCCGTGATCAACGCCGGAAACCCCAGGGCCCTGTTAGACTTATTTGGGTCTAGAGGGTGCCTGGTGGGTGGCATACCTGCAAACAAATAGATGGTGTCAGCAATCACCTGGGTCACGTGGACGCTTATCTGTGTCAGGATGGCATACACCAACTGGCACTTAGGCAGAGGGAGATCGGAGTTATGATCGCTAGGCAAGACATTGCTGAGCAGCAGTGTCATCCACGTCTGGGTCAAGGTGGTCATGCTGGTGCACATGATATGCACCCGCCTCCCTGCGGCGGTTTGGGCGAAATCCTACCCCAGCGTGCATAACAGCTGGGCAATGGCCTCCTCGTCGAACCCGTCGGCCCTGTTCCTCCTCTGGCTGAACTCACACTGCTGGCCTTCCTCCAAAACTAGTGGGTCACCCAGGAACTGGCTGAGTGCATCTGCGTCAAAGGGAATCCACTAACCCCTCACCCATGAATACATGTCTCGCACTCCCTCCTCTGTGGGCCAAGCATTAGCATAGAACTCCAAGACTATCTCTGGGTCAAACTTAGCCATGGGAGTCACCAGTGACGTCCAATGTCTGCGAGCTATCTCCTCTTGAAAGTCCGTATACTCATCCTCTCTGAGCTGGACGCGCCTCTCTCTGTGGAATGACCATCCTTTGATGGCCTCGAAGCGCTGTTGGTGCTCGACGCTCCGGAAACGGTGGCTATCAAACTCGGGGGCAACATTGGACCCTTCCGCTGCGGTGTCTCTTCTAGACCTCTTCGTGGAAAGCTTTTTTGGAGCCATTTCCTGCGAAGACAAACATTTGGAAAGTCAATTTACAAGCAAGTGTCATTTTAAAGGCTGACCAAGTAAAAATGGCATACAACTGTTTCCAACACAAACATCAATTTAAATTTAGGGCAAACTCACGTACATACTTTTATAATCATACATGCATGCAAGATGCTCTGCTATCTAAAAACTATACTCATGTACGTTCAAAGCATTTTGCTACCCAAATTACATACATGCATTTCTTTGCTAAACTTATACACATGCATACTTTAAGTATTTTTGCTACCCAAAGATCATATACACACACGTCTTTGCTAAACTTGTACACATGCATATTTGAAGTATTTTTTTGCTACCAAAGAAAATTACATTTCATGCGTATTCAAGTATCTTGCTACTCAAATTACATTTCAATTCAACAAGGTTTTTGGTAAGGTATCTTTTTGCTATCCACATGCAACATACATATATCTTGTGAGGTATTCTGCCACCTACTCTATATCTATATGTGCATGATGAACAACATTCTCAAACAACTAGGCAAACATCATGGTGCAGCCCCAAAAATCAGCCTCTGGCCTAAAGGGAAATCCCTATCACAATGCTTTCATTTTCATGCTTTCTTGCACTCAAAACCAAAGGCTTGGATTCTTAGGTCTAAGTCCTTAATTTGGGCACTTATTCTAACCTCTACATGCTGTCCATATGCACACAAATCAGCCCAACAATCCAAAGTTCACAAAACCATGCCCAAATTTCATTGAGGCATTTCACCGAGCACTTGGTGGGCACACTTTTGGGTGCCAATAACAAGGGAATAGGGGCAATGTGGCTTGCCCCATTATTTCAGAACACAACCTAGGCCTAAGACCATCCCCTACAACCCCTCAATTCAAAGAAAAAAAAAACCAATTTGCCCCAAATTGTGTCACAAAATTGGCCAAATTATATACCACTCAAAGCATAAAAGGCATCAATGGAAAGCTAGAAACCAAAGGGTAGTGCACTTACTTGTATGGAGTGACCAAAAACACTAAGAATGGAAGCAAAAGTGCAAAAATGGTGGCCTAGGGGTGAAAATCTGTAAATCCCATGGGTGTTTACGTTTTTGAATGAGGGAGGAGAGTTTTGGATGGAGAGAAACTCTCCCTCCCTCGTTTTTATGTTTCCAGGTGCAGGGGTGCTCGCCCAGGCGAGCTCAGCTCGCCCCCGCGAGCTAACCTGTATTTTTTTTTTGGGAAGACACAAGTATGCGCTCTCTATGGGTCGGCATTCACTTACTCGAACCCCCTTTAGGGTAGATTAGGCATCCATTATTTACTTTAAAGACACAACAGTAATAATTACTGAGAATTTAAAGGATACTAGGCTGTCCCCCAGCTGCGCTTTCCACTTGTCCAGAGCTGGACATGAGCCAATGATCTATCGATCGTGATCCTAGCCTCTACTTGCGTCCGTTCCTAAGTACCTAAAAGTAGGAAACGACATGGCGCAGCAAACTGTGGCCACGTTACCGTTTTACCTTGATTGGTTTCTGCCTTTGGATTCGGCTCGGCATTTGACCACTGCCTAAGACAATTCTGCTCCTGTCATAAGATAACAAAATATGCATGCGTATGCGTATGCATGAGCATTTTCAAATTCAATAATCCTTTTAGCGAAAGCTGGTCAGGTTTAGTTTTAATTAAGCGCTTGGGGCATCCCATGGACTAAGCAAAAAGGCTCAGGTTATCAAATTCTGGACGTAGTTTGAAACACAAAGTGAGGAACGGAACCTCAATTCCATATTCTTTTCTTTTAAAAGACTGTGATGAGAAATTACAGCGGACAGGAATCCCTAGGGGAAACCAAGAAGGACATGCACAAAAATAAAAGAACATGCAACGACTTCCTCAATTACCCCAGATCCTAAGCGTAATATCGCTTGACAACATTGGAGTTCACGGGTGAAGGTAGCTCCTCGCCATCCATATTGGTGAGCACCAGAGCCCCTCCAGAAAAAAGCCTTTTTTACAACGAAAGGCCCTTCGTAGTTCGGGGCCCACTTCCTTCGATTATCTTTAATAGTGTGGGACACCTTTTTCAGCACAAGGTCCCCCTCATGGAACCTGCGCGAGCGCACCTTCTTGTTGAACGCATTCTTCATCCTTTTTTGATACAGGCGCCCATGGCTCATGGCCTTCAAGCGCTTACCTTCAATAAGGTTGAGTTGGTCGTAGTGTGTTTGAGCCCACTCTGATTCTTCTAGGCCTGATTCCGCTAGTATCCTCTGGGAAGGGACATCTACCTCAAACGGGAGTACCGCTTCCATCCCATAAACCAAGGAGTATGGTGTTGCCCCAGTAGAAGTTCGTACCGAGGTTCGGTATCCATGCAGGGCAAAAGGCTACATCTCATGCCAATCTTTGTACGACACTATCATCTTCTGAATAATTTTCTTAATATTCTTATTGGCTGCTTCCACGGCTCTGTTCATCTTTGGTCGGTAGGGCGTGAAATTGTGATGTTGGATTTTAAACTCCTCGCACATTCCCCCCATCATCTTGTTATTCAAGTTGGTGCCGTTGCCTGTGATAATCTTCCTCGGCAAACCGTATCGGCAGATGATTTCCCTCTTAATGAACCTGACCACCACACTCCTGGTGACGCTAGCGTATGACGCGGCTTCGACCCACTTAGTGAAGTAATCAATTGCCACTAGGATGAAACGATGTCCATTTGCAGCTTTGGGTTATATGGCCCCAATCACGTCTATTCCCCACATGGAAAACGGCCACGACGCAGCCAAGACATTCAGAGGCAGGGGCGGAGCGTTGACATTGTCCGTGAATGTCTGACATTTGTGACATTTCCTCACATGGAGACAACAATCGCTCTCCATGGTGAGCCAATAGTAACCTACCCTTAAGATTTTTCTAGCCATGGTGTTCCCATTAGCATGCGTACCAAAAAAGCCCTCATGGACCTCCCCCAGCATGCTTTCTGCTTCCTTAGCATTCACGCAGTGTAGCAGAACCATATCATGGTTTCTCTTGTACAGTATGCTTCCGTTCATGAAGAAGCCGGCCGCTAATCTCCTCAATGTCCTTTTATCGTTGTCGAAAGCCTCCGGTAGGTACTCTTTGCTTTCAACGTATCGCTTGATATCGAAATACCAAGGCTTACCGTCTCGTTCCTCTTCCACCTGACAACAATGTGCGGGTCTGCCACGACACCAGAACTCAATGTATGGCAGGTCCCCGAGTGGTGTTAGCTGGAACATGGACGCTAAAGTGGCAAGCGCATCCGCCATTTGATTTTCCTATCGGGGAACATGATGGAAGGAGATCTCATCAAAGGAACCAGCCAATTCCTTGATATAGGCTTGGTAGGGTATCAGCTTGGGGTCTCTAGTTTCCCATTCTCCTCTCAGCTGGTGAATCACCAGTGCTGAGTCCCCGTACACCTTGAGTAGCTTAACATTGGAGTCAATCGCTGCCTGGACGGCCAGGGCATACGCTTCATACTCAGCCATATTGTTGGTGTAGTCGAACCCCAGCCTAGCTATGAAAGGTATACATTGATTGTCCCGAGAGACCAATACTGCCCCAACGCCATGGCCTAGAACGTTTAACGCCCCATCAAACCACATGATCCACTTGTCCCGGTCCTCGTCCAGCTTTTCCTCAAACAAGGCCATGATGTCCTCAATTGAGAGGCTGGTGAGCCAAATAATCTGCCAAGGCGCTTCCTTTTATTGCCTTTTGGGTGACGTAGACAATATCGAACTCGGATAGCAAAACTTGCCATCGGGCGATCCACCCTGTGAGAGCAGGCTTCTCAAAGATGTACTTAACCGGGTCCATCTTGGATATCAACTAGGTGGTATGGCTCAACATGCATTGTCTTAGACGGTGGGACGCCCAGACTAAAGCACAACACATTCTTTCGAGCAAGGAGTAGTTCATTTCACAGGCCATGAACTTCTTACTCAAGTAGTAGACAGCGTGCTCTCTCTTCCCGGACTCGTCATGTTACCCCAGCATACATCCCATCGACTCGTCCAAAATCTTCATATACAAGATGAGAGGCCTTCCGGGTACCCGCAACATAAGCACGGGAGGGTTCATGAGACACCTTTTGATCCTTCCAAACGCCTCTTGACAATCCTCGTTCCAATGGACAGATTGGTTTTTGCGTAATAGTTTGAGCAACGACTCACAGATAGCGGTGAGCTATGATATGAATCTGGCAATGTAATTCAAACGTCCCAGGAAACCTTGGACTTGCCTCTCGGTATGGGGTTCTGGCATCTCAAGGATGGCTTTCACCTTTTCGAGGTCCACCTTTATCCCTTTCTTGCTTACGATGAAACCTAGCAATTTCCCTGACTTGACCCTAAAGGTACACTTAGCGGGGTTTAACCTCAATTGATATTTCCTAAGCCTTTCGAACAACTTCCGGACATTGACAAGGTGTTCCTCCTCGGTCTTAGACTTGGCAATTATGTCGTCCACATAGACCTCGATTTCTCGGTGCATCATATCGTGAAACAAAGCCACCATAGCCCATTGATAAGTTGCGCCGATGTTCTTGAGTCCAAAGGACATCACTTTATAATAGAACGTCCCCCACAGGGTGACGAAGGTAGTCTTTTCCATATCCTTCGGCGCCATTTTTATCTAATTGTAACCGAAGAACCCATCCATGAAGGAAAACAAAGCGAAATTGGTCGTATTGTCCACGAGGATATCGATGTGTGGCAGAGGAAAATTGTCCTTGGGACTGGCCCGATTCAGGTCCCAATAATCTACGCACATTCGGACCTTCCCATCCTTCTTAGGGATTGGTACAATGTTGGCAACCCATTCTGGGTACCGAGCGACAGCCAAAAAACCAGCGTCAAATTGTTTCTTTACCTTTTCTTTTATTTTCAAGGATGTCTCGGGCTTCATCCTCCTCAGCTTTTGTTTTACCGGGGAACACTCAGGATTTAGAGGCAATCTGTGCTGTACGATGTCCAAACTCAAACCGGGCATATCTTGGTATGACCAGGCAAAGATGTCTTGGTAGTTTTTTAGTAGGGCCATCAATTCTTCACGGATGGGTGCGGTCATACCTGTGCCTATCTTTACTTCCTTTTTCCCACTGCCGATTCCTAAGTCCACTAGTTCCGTCTCTTCTTGATGAGGCCCCATCTCTTGGTCCTCATGGACGACTATCTTCTCCAACTCCGGGGAAAGTCCCACATCTTCATCCTCTTCACTCTCTGTCTGATCCGTTTCTTGCTTGAAATCAATGGTCAGGTCCTAGGTATTAGTACCTTCGAGGGACTCATCGTCGGATCTGGCGTTGTAAGCGTAAAGAAATAAACATGCAAATGAATGAGAATAGGTAGAAACGCAGAAATAGATGAAGAAAGATCTTTATATTATAAATTCAGGAACAAAAGTCATAAAGCCTTAACAAAAGGAAACTCTAAAGCCTAGGCCCAACCGTAGAGTTTAAAAGCCACAAAGGGTTACATTATGCTTGTCGCGTAAATGTTCGGGCGTTCCTCCACTCGCCAATTTCCTAGTCGGAAACTAGGAGGGCATGGTCGTACCAAATCTGACCCATTGGGAGAGTCATCCTCGCATATCGCAATGACTTGGCCTTCGTGCCCTAGACCCGCGCTTATAAAGCTCCTACTGATGTGGCAGGGCGGGGCCCCTTCGATTTTTCGTCCCAATTGCGAGCCTTGACTTCCGCTCTTCCTTCCTGCAACACTTTTCCTTATGCCCGCTTGTGTGGGTTTATAGCCTAACCCAAACTTCCCACGGTTTCCTCTGGTGCTTATCAGGCTGGTTCTGCCACCGTTGTTCTTGCCTAAACCCATTTTGGGTTCGTAACCATTCCCCAACATCACCCAGGCCACCATCACTGCCGTATCGGATAGGCAAGGTTGCCTAGAGAAGGAATCTACAGAGGCAATATTTACTACCTCAAAAGATTGGAAGGCTGTTTCTAAAGACTCCTCCGCAGCTTCCACATATGGCATAGAGGATGGGCAACTTACCAAGATGTCTTCCTCCCCCGACACAATAACCAAATGCCCCTCTACTACAAACTTCAGTTTTTGGTGGAGTGTAGATGGAACGACTCCCACCGAGTGGATCCACGGGTGTCCCAAAAGATAGTTGTAAGCCGGGTTAATATACATTACTTGGAAGGTAACCTGACAGGTATGGGGGCCTATCTATACAGGGAGGTTGATCTCTCCCCTCACCTCTCAGCGGGTGCCGTTGAAGGCACGGGCTGTAACATCCTGGAAATTTCTACCCGGAGTTTACGGAAACGATGTATTTTGAATGATTATATATATATATATATATAAGTATTGTTCCGTGTATATGTATAGATATGTTCTTGGTAGAAATAGGAATAGTGGGGGCAAGATATGCGGGCTGGACTAATTAAGGGAGAGAAATCCATAACTGGGAGGTTATGGGTTAATTCTTAATTAATTAGTTAAAAATCATCGTTTTGCGTGCGACTTAGAATTTAACGAAACCAACCTCTGAACCACGCTCGGGGTTTTATTCTGAGCGTTTTGATATATATATTGCTTACTTTCGAAAACTGGCCCCGACGGACGCAGAGAAACGCGAGAAACTGAAACCAGAGAAACGGCACGCAAACCGAGGCAGGATTTTAGCGTTTCAGAGGTCAAATTTTCCCCACTTTTGTGACTGAGTATGGGTCACAGTCAAAAAGAGAAAGTGGGCCCTTTTTGCTCCAATCAAATAGGGACATGTGGCAGAGCTTGAATAAAATAATAGAAAAAAAAAAGAGGAAAACCTTTTATTTAAAACCAAAAAGCTTTTCTCTCTCTTCACTCAGCCCCCACACTTTTTCAGACAGCTCTCTCTCTCCCTCACGTTGCCATTTTCTCCTCCCTCATTCTCCATTGAAACCCCAACAAAGCTCCAACCTTTGGTACTCATTTCTGCTCCAAATCGCGAAAGGAGGGCATTTTCGGGGTCGTGAAGTGCGTGGCTACGAGTGGGACTTCGAAAATTCAGGTTTGGGTGGACTTCTTTCCCTCTTGATTTTCGTGGGTATAGGGTTTTGGGAGATATTATGGGTAGTCTTGCTAGGTTTCTGCTGTGTGATGATTATTTGTGAAGACTTTTGTTGAAAGCTTGTTGAAATTGCCATGTTTGAATGAGTTAAACATACCCATTCTGTTTTAGGGTTTTTGTGATGATGTTGGTGATGTTTACATGCTGAAATTGCTGATGGAAATCTGTTAGAGACGAAGGGTAGAACTAACCTAAGGTTAGAAAGTGAGAATGTGATGTTATGAGTGGAAAAAGAGAGACTTTGAGAGTTGGAAGGCTAAGTCTGAATTCTGTGGTAAATGGGGGGTTAAAGTGAGTTAATACTAGCTTGAAATGTCGTTTAGGACATGTGAGAAAGGTTAGGCTGAGCTAGAGAGAAAAACAAATGACCAAAGTGAACCAAGAGCCATTTCTAGGGCAAAATTGGGTGTTGAAGAGTCAAATCTTGATTTGGTGGAATTTTAGGTGTAAATCCAGTTTGGGCAAGTTTAGATTGACGATATGGACTGGTGTGAGGTGAGAGTTTGCCTCAAATTTACCTCATTCTAAATTTCACTTTTCAAACCTAGAAAACCCATTGATTTGAGGGGTTTTGGACACCTAGATTTTGTGTTACTGTGGTTTGAAGTTTGGCTTTGGTTTAGACATGTTTGATACATGATTTGGGACTTGTAGGATTAGATTTGAGCAAGATTGGATGAGAGGAAGTGTGATTTTCGAAATCTGCACTTATGCAGAATTTTGCTGTCAAAATAGGTGCAGCAGAATTTTAGCTTGGTGCAGAAAATGCTTGTGTGTGATTGGCTGTGGAAAGAGTAGTACAGAATGAGTTTTGGATGTTTGCTAGTCGATCCCAACGGTCACAATGTAGGCTTATGCACTATAGACTTCCAGTAAAATTTTGGAGTCGATCCAACGGTTAACGAATTGGATCGAAGGAATTGTTACTGGGGTCTTTGAGTGGGAAAAGCTGTGATTTTTGGTTGGTGTTTTGGCAGAGTTTCTGCCTTTGCTTTGTTTTGCTTGGCTGTGATAGCTTGTGCTGTGTGAATGTTGTTTTGCTTGGATGTTGTGGAAGCTTGGGAGGATTGATGGGGACCCGGTGTTGAGAGAAACGAGGATATGGGCTACGTGGGAGTACGTGAGCTCAGTTGGAGGTGGGCAACAGGGGATGGTGGGTTTATGCGCGCATTGTGGATGTGGAAAACTTGTTGTGCACCATCGCCCGACCGCCACCTAGTACCACATGTGATGGGTACCCCATAATCCTACAAGCTTGAGATGAGGAAGTGTTGAAGGGTGAAACTTCCTGCTTTTTTGTTGACCACAGAGTGGTACCTGGAGATATGTCGCGGGGGTCAGGAGACCTTGGGGACGTCAGGTGGGGTGCTATTGCCCAAAACCAAGCTTGACCAATCCCGACCCAACCCGGGCATAGTCGGTCAGTGAGAACCTGTGATGTACCTAAGCAGGCGAGCTCCTGGCAGTCAACAGATAAAAGGGAAACAAGACCACAAAGCAAGGAGGCTTGTGGTGGCTGGCCAGCTGTGAATTTTGTGTAATATGTGAAATATGGCCTCTGGTAATCGATTACCAAGGGTGGGTAATCGATTACAAGGCTTAAAAATGAAGACAGGAGGCTAAGATGGTCTCTGGTAATCGATTACCACGGGGTGTAATCGATTACCAGGCTTGAAAACGAGGTCAGGAAGCTAAGGAAGCCTCTGGTAATCGATTACCAAGGGGTGTAATCGATTACCAGGCTTAAAAAGGGAACGGGGAGTTGATGGAAGCCTCTGGTAATCGATTACCAGCCTGTGTAATCGATTACACAGAGGAATGGGTCACTGGTAATCGATTACCAGGCATGTGTAATCGATTACACAGTGTATTATTGCATATTTCATGTCCTGAGGCTGTGTAATTCAAGTTTAGCCTCTGGTAATCGATTACCAAGGCTGTGTAATCGATTACCAGAGATGGAAAGCCTTAAAATACCCCTTTTATTGCATGTAGTGTTTATGAGACGCATCGTGTGCAGCACAGTTAGATTCTTGTGAAAGAGTCTACCCCTTTCTCTTCTTTCTTGTAGATCGTGATGGCGGCGCAGCTAATCCGTGATCGAGTAGAGATGGAGTGCCTAGAGGGAGCTTGGGAGACCCTCGAAGGCAACACGAGGTGCCGATTTCGGGGCACCATTCGATTCACGGCTACTTCTTTGGTGCATCCAGATGAACCTGCACGGACGCTTCAGCGCACTGTGGAGTGGATACTACCCACGCCTACACCATATCGTCTAGTGGAACCCGTTCAAGTGATCGAGGTAACGTCATCCGAGGAAGACCCTGAGGAGGACCTGGAGGAGCTACCTCCTGAGCCTGCTGTGGATGCCCTTGACTTTCTAGAGGGTGATGAGGATCCACTTCTTGAGGTGGATTCTCCCGAGGAAGTCATGTCGGCATCTGAGGCAGACTCTACGGAGGATAGCGGCCCGAGGGAGATGGCGATCAGCGGAGGCTCGTCATCCTAGTGGACAGCTTTTTGGATTAGTTTTGTATACTTTTTGAGGGTGGGTGTATCTAGGACTAACTGTTAGGTTTACTCTTTTGTTTTTGTATGGGTAGACCTGATGTATAGGCATTTGATGATTGTATACATGTGGCTGAAGCCACCACTATGGACACCTTTGCTCTGGATGACACTATATATTTTGTAAAACTCCCATATTTTGGACAGCTTTAAATGATGAATGCATTTATGATCGATCTTGTTCTTTGAAAAGAAAGCGTTAGTAACTTTATTTGTAAAAGAGTTTATCGACCGTATTTTATTCTTTTATTTTCACGTGACGACCTAAAGTAATGGCTGGTACGTTCTTTCTTTTGAAAAAGCAAAATAGTTTAGAGATTATGAGCAGTGAGAAAGAAATGACTCCGAACAGAGTTGTGAACTGGCCATTCAGGACTCTGTAGTGAGGATTTTCCTTCGAAAACTTGTTTTAGTGAAAAGAGAAAGAAATGAAAAAGAAAAGAAAAAAAAATTAAAAAAATTAATTATTACCATGGTTTTTGTTAATTAAATCATTACTATTAAACCAGTCATTATTTTGGGGACGCCACACGGGCCACCATGGAACTTGGCTTTAGATGGGAAGCATTAAACGGTAATTTCTCCAATGTGCTTTTGGGCATTACATTTAAACTGGAACCATTATCGATGAGTACCTTGGCCACGACGTGGTCCATGCATTTGACTGACACATGCAAAGCCCTGTTATGCCCTCTCCCCTCAGTAGGGATTTCTTCTTCAGCGAAGGCAAGATAGTTGTTGGTGGTGATGTTATTGACGAGTCCTCCAAAGCCTTCTACGGAGATGTCTTGGGCTGCATGAGCTTTGTTCAAGACCTTCACTAGAAAAGTCCGATGAGGCTCAGAGCTCATGAGTAGTTCCAAAAGAGAGACCCTGGCCGAGGTTTTGTTAAGCTGCTCAATGACCTTGAACTCACTTTGCTGAATAATGCGGAGGAACTCGCTTACCTCCTCTAACGATACTTCTTTCTTGCCACTGCCATCCTTTTTCTCCGGAAGACCTTTCACTGGAATATCCTCATTCGGAGTGAGGATCATTTTGTCATTTTGTTCTTCCACTATCTTTGTTTTCCCTTTAACGTTTGCGGGTTGTGTCGGCAGGTCAGGGGGTGCAAACACGCGAACGCTGCGGGTCACGCCTCTCAGCCCCATGATATTGGTTACCTTGGCTGACAACGAGCTAATGTCGGTGGCTTCTTCCTTCCTTTTGCTTGGAGGCGCATACCTCCATGGAACTGCGTGGCTATTTTGGTATGGAAACGGAACAGGTTTAATTTCTGAGGGGTATCGGGGCGTTTGGGGAGCTGCGTCTATGGTGAAATATACCACCAAAGGTTTAGGCCTTCCAAAACTTTTCTCATCCATGGACTGCATACATATATGCTGCTCCTCACTCCCCTCATCGCCGACTTCCAGTCGGCCTCGATCTATCATCTGTTGCAACAGGTCCTCCACTGCTAAACATGTTTCCATGTTATGTAGCTCGCCAGGATGCATCAAATAGGAATCCTCTCTGTGTGCACCGTGGGGAATTACGCCCCCCCTTTTGAAGGGCCTCGTAGATAAACCTCCTGGGGGTCGTCACGTCCTTCAAAGGCTTAGACCTGCGCGGCCTACCCGACTCGACGGCATTAACTGCTCCCCCTCCATGATTGGGGAGCGGGTTTGTTTTCACGTTGGGCCGATCCTCTTGAAACGTCAGCCATCCGGCGTCTATCAAATGTTGGACGTTGTATTTAAGGGCCAGGCATTTTTCGGTAGAGTGGCCCGGGGTTTTCCCATGGTATGCGCAAGTTGCGTCAGGGTTATACCACTTTAGGAAAGGAGGTTGGTAGATCTTCCCGGGAGATATCACAGCCATTTGGTTGACGATGAGGGACGGCAAGAGGTCTTCATACGTCATTGGGATCGAGGTGAATTCTGGAGTTGGCCTTGGGGGAAAGTTCCTCATCGCATTGGAACCAGCGCCAAAGTGGGCGTTGCCGGCCGGGCGAGTCGGGGTTGGAGCCGGAGCTTGGGGGGCCTCCCTCTGGATGGGCGCGAGCGCTCTAGGCTGTACGGGTGCTAAATTGGAAGAGTCCCCAGCGTGAGCTGAGAAGCTCGGGTGATGTTGCGCGTAATGATGGGTACCATGAGAGGTCTATGGTGGCTTGACCCATGCGGGCGTTGAAGTGACGGAATGGGTATCTCCTTCCTTTCTTTTTGCCCCAGTTGCTCCGATCCTCCTAGCATTGGTACTTGTGGAGGAGACGTAATCGAACTTCCCTCTCTTCAAACCTACTTCGATTCTCTCCCTGGCGAATACCAAGTCTGCAAAGCTGGAGGGCATATAGCCTACCAATTTCTCATAGTAAAACATCGGTAAGATGTCTACCATCATGGTAATCATCTCCTTTTCGACCATGGGAGGGGCCACTTGTCCTACCAGGTCCCTCCACCGCTGAGCGTACTCTTTAAAGGTCTCACTTTCCTTTTTAACCATGTTCTGTAGTTGAGTGCGATCGGGAGCCATATCGGAATTGTACTGATATTGCCTAAGGAAGGCAGTAATTAGATCCTTCCACGTACGAATGCGGGAAGCTTCCAGATTAGTGTACCAAATGACCGCGACTCTAGCCAAGCTATCTTGGAAAAAGTGCATTAACAACTTTTCATCCCTAGAATGCGCCCCCATCTTGCGACAATACATCTTGAGATGGTTCTTAGGACAAGTCGTCCCTTTGTACTTGTCAAAATCAGGTACCTTGAATTTTGGGGGGATGACGACGTCCAGTACCATGCAAAGATCCGCCATGTCTGCGAATGGATAGTCGCCAAATCCTTCAACAGCTCTCAATCTCTCTTCGATGAGATCGAGTTTCCTTCTTTCTTCCACCGCCGGGGGTGGTCCTTTTGTGGACAATAATATTGGTTGTGCTGGGAGGTTGGGCTGAGGTAGTATGTTGGGTGTCAGACCCTCGACGGGGACCGAGGGGTAGAAATCGACGTCTCCTTGGGCATACTCTCTATGATCCTCATGAACCTCGTCTGACTGTTGAGGAGGCTCCCCTTCAAGGACGGGGGAAAGGACATGACCCGCGTCATCACGCATGACTGGTCGCGTGTAATTAGGTGGTAATCCATAAGGGTAAGCCACTTGGTTGTATCCCAAATGGGGGTTGCTGGTGTGCCCTAGTGTGCTCCTTTCTTGTCCTACTGCGTTTGGGAGAGGATGGTGTGCGGTAGCTAGGAGAGTTGGGTCTGCTTCGGCAGTCGAACTAACAGTGGCAGCGGTGGCCACGTTATTCTCCATGAGTTGTCTCATTCCTAACATGGCCTCCATCATGGAAGCCATTTGCTCTTCCAAAGCCAACATGTCAACTTTTATCTGTTCCTGTGTCTCGTCTTGGTCACCCATCGTCCTAGATTTGGATCTGGTGCGATAGGGATGCCTTGGGCGCATTTAGTTATGGCATTTTTCCTAAAAAACCAAACGTGAGGAGTAGGTAAAGAAAAAATGAATGCATGCTAGAGATAAAATGCGGGAGTGATTTGATTCGCACTAATCTTTGGAGTAAAAACATGGGATAAACTCATTTTATTCAAAACGTTATAACTAGTCAAGATCCGAGTGACAATACAAACTTCCTAGCGGTTTCTAATTATCTGGGCCATTAAGTCTATCATATGCTGACAATAGCTGAGAAGTCTGTGGATCTCCTCGGGGGCGGAGTAGGTGTCCACCATTGCTTTGGCCTTGGCTAGCAATCGGGGAAGTTCTTGACTCCCGTTCAAGGTAAGAGCAAATCGGTCCATCCACATTGTTGCCTTTTGATGTAACAAGTCGATCACCCTTCCTCTAGCCTCCTTTTCTGCATACACTCAGGCATACTCGTCCGCCACTTTATGCTTGTGGGCTGTAGCTAGATTTAATTCTTCTTGGTACTTGCTGATGATGGCTAACATGTTGGTCTCTGTCTCTCATAAACGCTGAGACAAGCTTCTCTTGGACCTTGAGCAAGCAGCTAACTCCTCTTTTAAGACCATGCTATGTTCTCGTGATTGGTCTCTTTCTTCCCTTCGAAGCTTGAGCTCACTGTTGCTGCCCCACAAAGCTCCACGGAATTTGTCTCAGCCATGTTCTTCCTTGCGAGCCCTCTTGGTTTCTTGTTCAAGGGCTCTTGCGGTAGCCGTATTTTCTTCTTGTAACTCGGCACACTCTTTCCGGATGTCTGTTGTGACTAACTTGAATTTTTCTTTGGCAAGTCTTGCTTTTCCTAGTTCGGTTTTTAGAGCTCGGACTTCTTCATCCTCTTCCAGAGCTTCGAAGTTCTCTTCGTTGATAATTTTCAACTTGGAGAGCCAATCTAACCCTCGCGTACGAACTTTCAGCCATTCATGATAACCACCGATGATGCCATTACGGATGCCCCTAAGTTCTTTATCTTTCCTCAACGTGCTTTCCCACGCCTTATGGACTCTTTGTATAACCTTGAAACTTTGCGCGCCAAAATCTCTCACAAGGAAAGGAGAGAGGCTCTCTTCCGCTGGTGCTCCCCTCATGGGGTACCCTAACTGTCTTATAGCAAGTGCGGGATTGTAGTTAATGCAACCCCTCGTTCCTATCAACGGGATGTTTGGGTAGTCCCCACATGAGAAGAGAACTCCCTCCTTTCCTTCCTTCCATTGAGGAAACCAGTTGATTGTTCTGCCTCCTATCCCAGCCAAGTGTTGGTCCCAATCTACTCTTCTCTTTTCGACACATGAGCGATGGCTTCGGAGTGGACATGGATGCCTTATGTCTTGTTGGAATAGGTGCGAAACCAACCATACACAAAGAGCGGGCGAGCAGCAGATGATTCGTGCGCTACTCTTCTCGCACCTTCGGTCAAATGTATCAAATAAGTCCGCCAAGATAGCTACCACCGGGCTCTCTTTGCTATGGTGATATGCAAGGAAAGCATTAATTGCGGCTTGGTCCACCAAACCGTCCATGTTTGGAAAGAGGACCACCCCAAAGATTGGCAATGCTAATACGTCCATAAATGGGACCCACTCCTCTTGATTCGCCATATCCCTTGCCTTTCCTTCTAAGTACTTCCATGGTAGGCCCACTACGCCATTTCGAGTTTGCTTTACACGATCCAACTCTCTTGCCGAATCCCCGACCACAATTGCAATCTTGCTCAAGGAGGGAAGAAACCCGGAGAAAAGATACGGTTTTCTTCCCCCAAGAGGACATCCTAGAATCTCCTCAAATTCTTCAACAGTCGGTACTAATTGAAAGTCTCCAAAAGTGAAGCATCTCAAAGGCTGGTCATAGTATTGGGTGAGTGATACAATGGCTTCTGTGAATATCTCTGCTATGGTCAAATCTAAAATCTTTCCGTACGCCTTGCGAAAGGCTTGCATTTGGAGAGATCTCATCAACCGCCCCAACTCCTTAAGGCTGGTGACATCTAGGCCCTTAATCTTGACTTGATAGAACCTTTTTCCAGTTTGATTTGTTCCCATGTTTTACTAAAGTGAAACAAAAACCCAGTGCGAATCAAAACTCCGACATCTATCATGGGTGGAATGGATGAATGCATGAAGAAATGCGTATGACACAGATGCAATTTATGAATACGGGAGCCCGGGAAATTGTCCCCTTCTTAGATACAACATTTGGGGCGGCACGACGCCCGACGTATGTATTTAAGAAGGTGACACAAACCCTCCGTTGGTTTGCCAAAGTGAGGGGATTAAGACGAAGACCCGCGCATGATGCATATGCGAAAGGCACAACATGGGGATGTACATAGTATGGCAATATCCACAAACAAATATAAGCAAAGGGTACATGACACTTAGGACTACATGCATGGCAGTGTAAAAAGTGGCACGCAGCGTGTTTGCTCCGTGCCCCTATTTTAGGGACCTACATGGGAGGGAGCTAAAAGGGCTTTTAGTGATAATTCCCAAGCTTGTCATATCTCTCTTGATGGTCTCTAGAGGTATCATCCCCTTCGAAGAACATATTGCGGAAGTAGGGACTACTAGCAACAATATGTTATCAAAGAGAAAAACTCTAGATGAGGGTTCACTGTAATCAAGCAAGTCGGAGACCTAGCATAACCACAGATTCACCTCCACTCCTTATGTTCCCATGGACCCGGGTATAGGGCCCCTTTTCAACTCACCGTGTGTGCAAATAGTGTTGGTGTTTGTGTGCATCAAATGAATAAATATTTACCTCATGCATACATTTTAAAACACACTAAAAGCATAAAAAGAGTTTATATATACAAGAACATAAGAAAAAAAAGACAAAGAAAAAGAACAAAAGGGAAGTCATAGTAAGGAAAGCACACTGATTGATTGGCCTAACTCTCTAACAATAGTCCCCTGTGGAGTCGCCAACTGTCGCAACCTACCCTTCGGCGGGAGGGCGACGCAAGACTCACGGGTGCGTCTTCCAAGAAAGGAAAATGTGCGGAGTCGCCACCAACGTTTATTTGAGAAAAACGTCAGAAAAATCGGAAAAAAGACGTGGTCTACGAACTTTAAGTGAAAGGTTCGGGAGTTGTATTTACGCACGGGGAAGGTATTAGCACCCTACGCGTCTGTCACAAGGGACGACAACCTTTAATTAAATGTGCAAACATGACTTCAATTTGTTTTATGTTTCCTTTTACGTCTTTATGTCTTTTTATGCCTTTTATATTTTCTATCCTTTTGTGGTCGACAAGGGTGTTTCCCTTGCTCCTACCTATTCCTCAATTATGGTAAGGAAATCAGACCTACGTAGTTCTTCGAGAACTAAACGTTGGTTAAGTTGTTTTTATCTTTTTTGCAAGATATATTTTTGATTGAATAAAAGGTCATTTAAGGCGTTGGACCATTAAACGATCTTTTGATTCTTTTTAGAAGGAGAGAAAACATTAAGGCATTGGACCATTAATGATTTCTTGTTTTTTTTTTTTAAAGAAGTGATAAAGCTACATGTTGCTTTTAGGCTTTTAAAAATCCACGTTTAACCAATAAAAGTGGAAAAGACCATTTCAAGGCGTTGGACCTTAAAAATGTTTTTTAGGTGATGACAAAAGCTTGATTTATGAATTGATTTTAGCCTTAGTTTCGCTTTGGTTATTAGTCAATTAGATTAATAATGAAAATCCCAAAGAAAAACGTCCGATTGATTTTTTTTATTATTTTACTAAAAGATATTTTTGGATTATTATATTATTATTTTTCCTCTTTTTGATCGGTCGGATTTTATTCTAACAGAAATTAAAAGATGTTACAATTCAAATGATCGGTGGAAATTTATTTTATTTTTTATTAGGCGAGAAAATGACTTAAATAAATGACTAAAGCACGTCAAAAGGGGGTAAAGAAAGCAAATGAAATAAAAATGAAAGCACGCGAAACAAGTGGGGACCACTAAGGGCACATAGAATAAATTGAAAGGTTCGATTTCGGAAACTTACCAGTTGAAGACCGAAGAACGACGAAGAACGAAGGAAGAATGATGAAGAACGGTGGAAAATCTTCGTGAAATCGCCCACGGAAACGTCTCAGAAGCTTTACGGAAGCGCCTCGGCTTGGATTTTTTTCACGGAAACAATTTTTTGTCACTAATTTTAAGTGATTCTCAAATACCAGGAGGGTTTAACATTTTTGTTCTACCCTCCTCCCCCTATTTATAGGGGAAAAGAGGGTGGTGGTTGCCGCCCTGCTCGCCTAGGCGAGCTGGGTTGCTTCCACCAGAAGGCACCGTCTTCTGTTGGAAGATCCTGGAAGGCCTAAGTGGGCCTGATTGCTATTTGTACACCACTGTTTACTAAATACACCTCATGTGCCCTTTTTTTGCTGATTCTTTTTTCGTAACATTACGAAACTTTACGAATTACGTAACGATACTTGTTTTTTTTCCGTAATGTCACGAAACCTTACGGATTACGCAATCATCCCTTCTTTGGCTTCCGGAATGTTACGGAACTTTACGGATTGCGCATTAACACGTCCTTTCAACTCCCGACATGTCGCGAAACTTCACGGATTGCCTAACGATGGGTGTCAAGTACCTCAAAGTGGTCAAGCGAGGGTCGCATCCCAACAAACAGATGATCCCCGGACGAAATTAGGGTATGACACATGGGATGGATCACGGATATACTTACGGAGTGTAGACACATGAAAGATATTGTGAAGATTAGAAAGAGATGGGGGTAGTGCAATTTGGTATACCACAAGGCCAACTCTCTTAAGAATTTGGAAAGGACCTGTCATACCCTAATTTCGTCCGGGGACCATCCATTGTTGGGATGCGACCCTCGTTTGACCACTTCGAGGTATTTGGCACCCATCTTTAGGAAATTTGTGAAGTTCCGAGACATGCCGGAAGCCAAAAGAAAAGCGTTGTAGCACAATCCGTGAAGTTCCGTGACATGCCAGAAATTAAAAGGAAGTGTTAGTGCGTAATCCGTAAAGTTTCGTAACGTTCTGGAAGGCAAAAAAGGGATGATTACGTAATCCGTAAGGTTTCACAACATTACAAAAAGAAAACAAGTATCACCAAAAACAGACAGGGGATGTATTTAGTAAAAATGGGAGTTCAAATAGCAACCAGGCCCACTTGGGCCTTCCAGGATGTTCTTCCAGAAGGCGGTTGCTTCTGGAGGAAGCAACCTAGCTCGCCTGGGCGAGCTGGGTGGCAAGCTCCTCCCCTATTTTCCTATAAATAGGGGGAGGAGTGAAGGAGAAAAATGTTCAACCCTCATGGTATTTCGAGATCACTTGAAATTAGTGAGGAAAATTGTTTCCGTGAAGAAAATCCAAGCCGAGGCGCTTCCGTAACATTTCCGTGGGTGATTTCACGAAGATTTTCAACCGTTCTTCGTTCGTTCTTCGGTCTTCAACCGGTAAGTTCCCAAAATCGAACTTTTCAATTCATTCTATGTACCCTTAGTGGTCCTCATTTGTTTCACGTGCTTTTACTTTCAATTCATTTACTTTTCGTACCCTTTTTGACGTGCTTTAGTCATTTACTCAAGTCATTTTCTCGCCTAATCAAAAATAAAATAAATTTCCACCGATCATTTGAATTGTAATATCCGTTAATTTCTGTTAAAATGAAATCCGACCGTTCGGTCATGCCGTAACCACGTTGGAAACCAAAAAGATGTAAAATAATAATATAATAATAAAAAAATATCTTTTAGTAAAATAAAACAAAAAAAATCAATCGGACGTTTTTCTTTTGGATTTTTCTTTCTTAATTGAATTGACTAATAACCAAAGTGAAACTAAGGCTGTTGTCTTTTGTGACAGATGCGTGGGGTGCTAATACTTTCCCCGTGCATAAATACAACTCCCGAACCTTTCACTTATAGTTCGTAGATCACGTCTTTTCCGGTTTTTCCGACGTTTTCCTCAAATAAACGTTGGTGGCGACTCCGCATGTATTCCTTTCTTGGAACACGCACCCACGAGTCACGCGTCGCCCTCCCTCCGAAGGGTAGGTTGCGACAGTTGGTGACTCCACTGGGATTATTTTTTGAGAGTTAGGCCATTTAATCTTGTGCAATATTTTATCACGACATCCTCCTGTGTTGGTTTCCCTTTATTTTCCTTATGTTCTTGTGTATATAACTCTTTGATGCTTTAGGTGTGTTTTAAAATGTATTCATGAGGTAAATATTTTCATTTGATGCACACAAACACCGACACTATTTGCACACACGGTGATTTGAAAAAAAAAAGGGCCCTATACCCGGGTTCGTGGGAACATAAGGAGTGGAGGTGAATCTGTGATCATGATAGGTCTCTGACATGCTTGATTACAGTGAACCCTCATCTAGAGTTTTTCTCTTTGATAACATATTGTTGCTAGTAGTCCCTACTGCTGCAATATGTTCTTCGAAGAGGATGATACCTCTAGAGACCATCAAGAGAGATATGACCACTGATCGAGGCCGTACCCGAATCAAATAAACATGAAAATGCAGTAACTAGGAAGTGATCCTAGGTCGTTTCCCAACGAGCAATGATAAACCAATTGTTCATAATATACTTACAGTAACAGTAACGATTGGGGAGGGGGGGGGTTGTTTGTTTTGTGATTTAAGGAGCATAACAAGTAGACTGGAATACGAAACTAATAATATTAAAAGTGGGTTGTTTCCTCTGATTCAGAAGCCATTCTCTTATCCTGGTTTATGGAGAATTCGTCCCTAACAGTAACCACTTAATCCAACCCTATTTCAATTTACTAAGCGAAAATCAACCTAGGGTTGTCAATACGTGATTAGGCACCACATACACCAGTTAGCCCTTCGTCCATTAAGCATGAACGCAAGTTAGGCTCAGAGGAAATTAATCGAACACGAAGCGTGCACTGATTAATGTTCACGAATTTGGGTTAACTGGTGAAGGGAAAACTGCCAGGGAACCACATTATAAATGAAACCTCAAAGAGAGTTGGGCTTCATCCTCAGAAGGAAATAACACCAGAATATTTAGCCTTCCATAGATTCAAACAGAAAATGTAAATGAAACATGAAGCAGAAACATAAAGAAATAGAAACGTAGATGAACAGAAATGTAAATGAACAGAAACGTAAATGAGACAAAAACGAAAATGAAAACAGAAACGTAAATGAAAGTAGAAGAAGAAACAAGAACGAAATTGTAATTAGAAGCAGGAAATCGAAAATTGCATTAAGAACGAAACAGTAGCATTAGAACAGAAAAACTTCAAAACCATAAACCCTAAGCTCTGAATAATAGTCTAACAGAATAACCTTCATGAATCCCAAGGCTGCTATTTAAAAAGAGTCACTCAAAGTCACTGGGCCCTATTACAATACTTTGGCCCAAAACGAAATAAACACTGAACCACATAAAATAAAATTGCGAAATTTCCTAATTAATAATTAATTAAGGTAAGCGCTGCTTTATTTGCCCTCTTCAAGTCCACAACCAAAATCCGGATTAAGCCCAATGTTTCATTAATTCCTGAAATTAGATTAAAAACATCAAATTAGCTAAATGAGCCCAAATAATAAAACTACCTAATTAATTGACAATTAAGACCAATCAGTAATTAAAATGGTGCAAAAAGGGTTTAGAAAATGAAAGAAAAGGATGGCACATCAAAACCCCCCATACTTAGCCTTTTGCACTCCTGGGCAAAATGAAACAAAGAACAAAGTCCAAGGATATCAAAGAGAGACAAACGAAAACATTCACATATTTCTCAATGAACATCAAGGAATGAAAGGAATGGGTAACATCTAACATAAGGAGATCCGAAAAGTCAAGACATTCATGAAAATCATCCAAGCAACCCAATCATGGCAAAATAGTTAATCAGCTCAAGAATGAAAAGTGATAAAGCCTCACAAGATATACACTCTATCTCTCAAGTGTTTAGGCTATTATTTACCCTCAAAGCACCCATGAAAACAAACACCACATAAACTTGGCAAGATTCTAAAATTGACAATCAACCCATAAACACAAGCACATGAGGATCAAAAGGTCTTTTAAGGTTGTAATGGGGCCAAGGATAAGGTATGGAAAAATATGGAATAAGTGGCTGAATCCCAAAGGAATAGAGGAGCAATGGGGAATAAGTGCATATTAAGAAAACATAAGAAAATAAAAAGAAGTGAAGATAAAATTTAAACATAAAGAGTAGAACCAAGATTTTTTTTTATATAATTTTTTTTTTGCTCTGTAGCCTTTTGAGAAACAACATCATATTCAGCATGTCCAACATTTAACCAATATGCAATGTACATCAAGTGTGGCTCAAAATATATCATGAAGCATGGCCAACAAAACATGTTATCCAATGAAACAAAAACCCCCACACTTATTCCCAAAACAATTCCAAAGCTCCAAAATTCCTTAAGGATATGGTGATATCATGGTTTTTCACTTAAGGCTTGTAGTGAGCTTCAAAACAAGGAAAGGGAAACAAGGATCAAAAGGGCTATCAAAGGAATTAAGTCAAGGTAAGTCCATTTGGCTAGAAGCTTATAAGAACAAAATTGCCTCAATCATTTCCAAATATGCATGTGAATTAGGAAGCATCAACAAGAATCAAGCCAAGGCTATTGTGCAAGCAATCAATGGGGCAAAACACACCAAATGATTATGATGATGGATGGCTCAAATTCTCACAAAGGTAAACTCATCACTTTCAAATTGAGCTTTTAAAACTATCATGATTGAGCTTCCAAAACTATCATGACATGTAGAGGAGAATCAAAGATTTCAAGTCACAAAATGTCAAAAACTTTTATTTTCAAAACAATTACCCATTTCTTGAACATATCCTATAATTCAAAGAAAAACATGCAAAGTCGTACATGCAC
>NC_038254.2:23813015-23840239 GCF_000004515.6 Glycine max
TCCGAAAAGTGTAATAAAAGCAAAGAAGGAGATAGGAAGAGAAGAACTCCCTAAGTCATGGTGGAGGAAGAGTAGGGTGGAGTAAGGAAGTCTCTTCCACCACTACGTCCACTAAAGAAGGGTTCGTGAGGAATGGCTTAAGTCGATGTCCGTTGACCTTGAAGCTCTTGTTTGTGGAGTCACTTTTGATCTCAACTGTACCATAAGGAAAAACATTAGTAACAACAAAAGGACCAATCCACTTAGACCTCAACTTACCACTCATGAGTCCAAGCCTAGAATTATACAATAGCACTTTTTGCCCAACCATGAAGTCCTTGTTAACTATCATGCTATCATGGACCTTCTTGGTCTTTTCTTTGTAGAACTTGGCATTCTTGTAGGCTTCTAGGCAGATTTCATCTAACTCACTCAGTTGCAAATTTCTTTCCTCACCAGCTTGATCCATAGAGAAGTTGCAAGTCTTCACTGCCCAGTATGCTTTGTGCTCAATTTCCACTGGAAGATGACATGCCTTCCCAAAGACAACCCGATAAGGAGACATTCCTATGGGTGCTTTGTAGGAGTGCGATGTGCCCCGAGAGCATCATCAAGCCTGGTACTCCAATCTTTCCTGCTTGGCTGCACAATCGTCTCTAAAATTCTCTTGATCTCCCTGTTAGAAATTTCTGCATGTCCATTGGTCTGCGGGTGGTATGGTGTGGATACCCTGTTTACCACCCCGTACTTCTTAAGTAGGGCATGCATTGTTCTGTTGCAAAAATGGGTTCCTTAATCACTAACAATTGCTTTAGGTACTCCAAACCTGCAAAACAGATTAGACCTGACAAAATCTGCAACAACTTTAGCATCATTAGTTCTAGTGGGCTTGGCTTCCACCCATTTTGAAACATAGTCAACTGCGAGGAGAATGTAAACATAACCAAAAGAGAAAGGAAAAAGGCCCATGAAATCTATACCCCAGACATCAAACACCTCACAGAATAGCATAGGCTGCTGAGGCATTTGTTGTCGCCATGTAAGTGTATTTCCTGCTCTCTGACACTGCTCACAAGTGCTGTAGATCTTCCACGCATCTTTAAAGATGGTGGGCCAATAAAAACCACAATCAAGCACTTTGCGAGCTGTCCTTTGATCACCCAGATGACCTCCCGGTGCAGAAGAATGACAGAACTGCAGGACTGAGTCAATCTCATGATCTGGAATGCATCATCTAATGACCTGATCACTGCACAATTTCCACAAGTAGGGGTCATCCCAAATAAAATGCTTAGCATCACTTTTAATTTTATCTTTTTGGGCTTTAGATGCTAAGGGAGGAAAAACAGAAGCAACTAAATAATTGACAATGTTATCAAACCAGGGAGTAGAAAGAGAGTCAAAAATACTATACAGTATATACAAATGATCATCCGGGAAATCATCCCGAATGGGTGAATTCGCATCTGATACACGTTCGATCTGACTCAAATGATCAGCAACTAAATTTTGTGCTCCGCTCCTATCACGGATCTCCAAGTCAAACTCTTGAAGCCAAAGCATCCATCGGATCAACCTAGGCTTAGAATCAGCCTTCTTCAACAAGTACTTTAGAGCTGCATGGTCAGTATAAACAATAATGCGGGTACCAAGCAAATAAGATCGAAATTTTTCAAGAGCAAAAACTATGGCTAGAAGCTCTTTCTCAGTAGTAGTATAATTCGCTTGGGCAACATCTAAATTCCTAGAAGCATAATATATCACCATGGGCAATTTATCAATTTTCTGAGCAAGGACAGCCCCCAATGCATAATTTGATGCATCACACATAAGCTCAAAAGGGGCTGTCCAATCGGGTGTTTGGATGATGGGGGTGGTAGTCAGTGCTCTTTTGATGCAATCAAAAGCCTCTTTGCAATATGTTCTTCGAAGAGGATGATACCTCTAGAGACCATCAAGAGAGATATGACCACCTTGGGGATTATCACTAAAAACCTTTTTAGCTCTCTCCCATATAGGTCCTTTGAATAGGGGCACGAAGCGGACACGCTACGTGCCATTTTTTCACACTGCCATGCATAAGTGTCATGTACCCTTTTGCTTATATTTTGTGAATATTGTCATACTGTACACTCCCGTGTTGCGCCTTTTGCATATGCATCACACACGGATTCTGTTTTGATCCCCTCTCTTTGGCAAACCGACGGAGGGTCCGTGCCACCTTCTTAAATACAAAGACAATTTCCCGGGCTCCCGTATTCATAAATTGCATCTGTGTCATATGCATTTCTTCATGCATTCATCCATTCCACCCGTGATAGATGTCGGAGTTTTGATTCACACCGATTTTTTGTTCACTTTAGTAAAACATGGGATCAAGTCAAATGCCTTCACTTGAAAGGACGTTCTATCAAGTCAAGGTCAAGAGCCTAGGGACCACCAGTCTAAAGGAGTTAGGGCAGTTAATGGGTCAGCTCCAGCGGCAAGCTTTTCGCAAAGCTTACGGTAAAATCTGGGACTTAGCCATGGTAGAAGTCTCCACAGAGGCCATTGCCTCCCTCGCCCAGTATTATGATCAGCCGATGAGGTGCTTCACCTTTAGGGACTTCCAGCTATCACCTATGGTAGAAGAATTTGAAGAGATCCTAGGATGGCCTCTAGGGTGAAGGAAACCCTACCTCTTCTCAGGGTTCTATCCCTCATTTGCTAGAATTTCCAAGATAGTCCAAATCTCGGTGCAGGAATTAGACGACAGGAAGAAGGTCGAAAATAGGGTGGTTGGAATACCGAGAAAATCTTTGGAGGCAAAAGCAAGAATCTTGGCAAGTAAAGGCGAATGGGCCCTGTTCATAGACATTCTTGCACTGTTGATCTTTGGAGGAGTCCTCTTTCCAAATGTGGATGGGTTGGTGGACCTAGCAGCGATTGACGCTTTTCTTGCCTATCATGACCACAAGGAAAGCCCAATCGTTGCTATGCTAGTCGACCTCTATGACACCTTTGACTGAAGATGTGAGAAGAGCAGTACCAGGATTATCTGCTGTACTCCCAGTCTTTATGTATGGTTGGTTTCACACCTTTTTCGCCAAGAGGTGAGGCATGCCTGCCCGTTAGAAAGCCACCGTTCATGCACAGAGAAAGGAAGGGCGAATTGGGACCAACTTTTAGCAAACAGAGAAGGAGCATCTGTCAACTGGTTCCCTCGATGGAAAGAAGGAAGAACCGGAGTTCTTATCTCGTGCGGAGGATTTCCGAATGTTCCCTTGATAGGGACAAGGGGTTGCATCAATTACAATCCTGTTCTTACGATAAGGCAACTTGGCTACCCGATGAGAGGGGCGCCACTAAAGGATGAGCTCGCGCCTGTCATTTCATGAGGCTTCAATAAGACCAACGTGGAGACACTTCAGAAGGTCCGCAAGGCATGGGAGGTGTTGCAAAAGAAGGACAAGGAACTCAGGGGCAGTAACAATGGGCCCATCGGTGGCTATCTTAAGTGGTTAAAAGCCCACGTGCAAGGTTTGGATTGGCTTCCAAGTTTGAGAACCGCTAAAAGAGAGGAAGTTGAGGCACCGAAGGAAGACGAAGAAGTGCAAGCCCTTAGGGCGGAACTCAAGCAAGCCCAAACAGTTAAAGAAAGGTTCAAATCAGCAACTCTGAAAATCTGAAAAGAGAATACCGAACCGAGAGATATAAATATAGCTACCACCAAGGCTTTGGAACAGGAGACCAAGAGGGCTCGTAGGGAAGAGCATGGCCGGAACAAGTTCCGTTTGTGGGGTAGCAACAGCAAGCTTAAACTCCAAAGAGAGGAAAGGGACCAATCACGAGTAGACAGTTTGATCTTGAAAGATGAGTTGAAGGTTTGCTCAAGGTCCAAAAGAAACTTGTCTCAACGGTTATGCGAAACAGAGACCAACATGTTAGCTATCATCAGCAAGTACCAAGAAGAACTAAATTTAGCTACGGCCCACGAGCATAGAGTGGCGGACGAGTATGCCCAAATGTACGCGGAGAAAGAGGCTAGAGGAAGGGTGATCGACTCGTTACATCAAGAGGCAACGATGTGGATGGACCGGTTTGCCCTTACCTTGAACGGGAGTCAAGAGCTTCCCCGAATACTAGCCAAGGCCAAGGCAATGTTGGACACCTACTCCGCCCCCAAGGAGATCCACGGACTTCTCAGATATTGTCAACATATGATAGACTTAATGGCCTATATAATTAGAAACCGCTAGGAAGTTTGTATTGTCACTCAGATCTTGACTAGTTAAACTTTATGAATAAAATGAGTTTATCCCGCATTTTTACTCCAAAGATCAGTGCGAATCAAATCACTCCTGCATTTTATCTCTAGCATGCATTCATATCATGCATCGCATAAGCATCTCTTCATGGCATCACAGTGAACATATCATTCCTGCATTTGTCCGTTATCATATTCCAGCCTCACATTTTGCATGAGTCATTGCATCATCATGCATATGCGTTCAACATACTTTTTGTTCTACAAACTGCATACCTTTTGTTTTCATGTTTACTCATACATGAACCTTGTGTTTTCCTCTACAAAACAAAAACAAAAAAAGGGGAAGCGTGAAAATTCATGACGCATTCTTAGTTGCACGTGTTAGGTACCATGAGCCAACCATGTTGGGATCATAAACTCGTTTCACTTAAAAACAAAATGAGTGAACATGGTACCTAATGCATGGTTAACTAGGAAATGATGTTTCTTCGGGCATCTCAATTTCATAATTACATTTTCCATGCATAACTTAAAGTATGCCCGAGTCATTCATCCCTATGAAAGCTTGTTGAAGTAATGGCGATCAGAATTGCCATTCCTTGGATTATAGGGTTGAATTAAGCTCATGGTTCATCAAGTCAAGTTGAATCATGGAGGTGACCATCTTGCGAAAATTGGGGCAAAAGATGAATCGAGTTACATCGCTGCTTGTCTACTACCAAACACATTTAGGATTGTTGATGTCCTTGTTACTTTCAGTTTCACCTTGACAAAGATGTCATGGACCATGTTGAAAATCTAAATTGATTCAACCCCATATCCTGCATAAAAATTCGCAATACTTCAACTGTGTATCATTGCATACATCCATGCTTTTCATTGGTTGCATTGCTCATTCTTTCCTTGAAAAAAGAAAGAAGAACTTAATCATTGTTATAAAAAAGAAAAGAACAGGCTTTACGGCGCCCTTACCGAACCCGTGCTAGAGCTAGAGTAATGGGTAAAGTGGAGGAGGTACAAGAGAAGATGAAGGTCGACATGGAGGCCATGAAAGAGAAAATGGCCACGATGATGGAGGCCATGATGAGCATGAGGAAGATAATGGAAGACAATGCAATTGCAGTTGCCGCTACCAGCACTGTTGCTTAGGTGAACCCGATGCCCCCATCTGGCCTCAACCAAATGAATCATCCAACCTCAGCTATGGTAGGCAAAGATTTGGGAAGTACGGGCGGCCCCCATTATGCGCAAATTCAAAACAAGCATGCCTTCCCACCATATGGCTTGCCTCCCAACTATACGCCACCCAATGTGGCATACACTCCCAATGAGAATGTTAATAACTCCACTCATATACCCATTGAGAGCCAACAACACCGAACTATCATGCACATGTCTCTTAAACCGTGGGGGAGACACATGAAATTCCCCACCACAATCTAGCCGACTTCGAGCCTTGCCTCGGATATGCCACTGACGGGCAAGCAGTTGATGGTATACCCCTACAAAACACTTTGGAGAGCCCTCAGTATCACCCCCAGCTACACCTCTTGCATTCCACAACAAGTAAAAACCCTCATGCTATGGCGGAAATGGGAAAGTTGGATCACCACTAGAGGAAAGGCTCAGGGCCATTAAAGGAGGTGAAGATTATGCCCTTGCTAACCTAGAAGAGTTGTTCCTAGTACCCAATAACATCACCCCCTCCCAAGTTCAAGGTGCTGGACTTTGACAAGTACAAGGGGACTACTTGGCCCAAGAAGCATCTAAAGATGTATTGTCTGAAGATGGGGGCATATGTAAAAGATGAGGAATTGCTGATACATTCCTTCCAAGAAAGTCTTACTGGGGTAGCTGTTACTTGGTACGCTAACTTGGAACCTTCCCGAGTCCATTCTTGGAGCGACCTAATGGTTGCCTTCGTTAAGCAGCATCAGTACAATTCTGATATGGCTTCGGATAGGATGCAACTACAGAAAGTGTGCAAAAAAAGGGGGCACAAATCTTTCAAAGAATATGCCCAAAGGTGAAGAGACCTGGCAGGTCAAGTGGCACCTCTAATGACGGAGAAAGAGATGTGATCGAGGCCGTACCCGAATCAAATAAACATGAAAAATGCAGTAACTAGGAAGTGATCCTAGGTCGTTTCCCAACGAGCAGTGACAAACCAAATGTTCACAATATACTTGCAGTAACAGTGATGATTGGGGGGGTTTGTTTGTTTTGTGATTAAAGAGCAGAACAAGTAAACTGAAATATGAAACCACTAATATTAAAAACGGGTTGTTTCCTCTGATTCAGAAGCCATTCTCTTATCCTGGGTTATGGAGAATTCGTCCTTAACAGTCAACCACTTAATCCAACCCTATTTCAATTTACTAAGCGAAAATCAACTTAGGGTTGTCGATACGTGATTAGGCACCACATACACCAGTTAGCCCTTCGTCCATTAAGCATGAACACAAGTTAGGCTCAGAGGCAATTAATCGAACACGAAGCATGCACTGATTAATATTCACGAATTTGGGATAACTGGTGAAGGGAAAACTGCCAGGAAACCACATTACAAGCGAAACCTCAAAGAGAGTTGGGCTTCGTCCTCAAAAGGAAAAAACACCAGAAAATCTAGCCTTCCATGGATTCAAATAGAAAACGCAAATGAAACATGAACAGAAACGTAAATGAACAAAACGTAAATGAACAGAAACGTAAATGAGACAGAAACGTAAATGAAGGTAGAAGAAGAAGCAAGAATGAACTCGTAATTAGAAGCAGAAAACGGAAATTTGCATTAAGAACGAAAACTGTAACAAGGGAACAGAAAAACGTGAAAACCTAAAACCAAAGCTCTGAATAATGAAAATAGCATAACAGAATGCCCTGCACGAATCCCAAGGCAGCTATTTAAAAAGAGTCACTCAAAGTCACTGGGCCCTATTACAATACTCTGGCCCAAAACGAAATAAACACTGAACAACATAAAATAAAATTGCGAAATTTCCTAATTAGAAATTAACTAAGGTAAGCGCTGCTTTATTTGCCCTCTTCAAGTCCACAACCAAAATCTGGATTAAGCCCAATGTTTCATTAATTCCTGAAATTAGATTAAAAACATCAAATTAGCTAAATGAGCCCAAATAATAAAACTGCCTAATTAATTGACAATTAAGACCAATCAATAATTAAAATGGTGCAAAAAGGGTTTAGAAAATAGAAGAAAATGATGGCACATCAAAACCCCCCATACTTAGCCTTTTGCACTCCTGGGCAAAATGAAACAAAGAACAAAATCCAAGGATATCAAAGAGAGACAAACAAAAACATTCATATATTTCTCAATGAACATCAAGGAATGAAAGGAATGGGTAACATCTAACATAAGGAGATCCAAAAAGTCAAGACATTCATGAAAATCATCCAAGCAACCCAATCATGGCAAAATAGTTAATCAGCTCAAGAATGAAAAGTGATAAAGCCTCACAAGATATACACTCTATCTCTCAAGTGTCTAGGCTACTATTTACCCTCAAAGCACCCATGAAAGCAAACACCATATAGACTTGGCAAGATTCTAAAATTGACAATCAACCCACAAACACAAGCACATGAGGATCAAAAGGTCTTTTAAGGTTGTAATGGGGCCAAGGACAAGGTATGGAGAAATATGGAATAAGTGGCTAAATCCCAAAGGAATAGAGGAGCAATGGGGAATAAGTGCATATTAAGAAAATAAAAAGAAGTAAAGATAAAATTTAAACATGAAGAGTAGAACCAAGAGTTTCATCATTCTTGTGCCATTTAAGATCTTATTCACTCAACTTTATTGCTTTTCTTTTTCTTTTTTCGAATTTTTTTTTTACTCTATAGCCTTTGAGAAACAACATTTCATTCAGCATGTCCAACATTTAACCAATATACAATGTACATCAAGTATGGCCCAAAATACATCATGAAGCATAGCCAACAAAACAAGTTATCCAATGAAACAAAAACCCCCCACACTTATTCCCAAAACAATTCCGAAGCTCCAGAATTCCTTAAGGATATGGTGATATCATGGTTTTTCATTTAAGGCTTGTAGTGAGCTTCAAAACAAGGAAAGGGAAACAAGGCTCAAAAGGGCTATCAAAGGAATTAATTCAAGGTAAGTCCATTTGGCTAGAAGCTTATAAGAACAAAATTGCCTCAATCATTTCCAAATATGCATGTGAATTAGGAAGCATCAACAAGAATCAAGCCAAGGCTATTGTGCAAGCAATCAATGGGGCAAAACACACCAAATGATTATGATGATGGATGGCTCAAATTCTCATAAAGGTAAACTCATCACTTTCAAATTGAGCTTTCAAAACTATCATGACATGTAGAGAAAAATCAAGGATTTCAAGTCACAACATGTCAACAACTTTTATTTTCAAAACAATTACCCATTTCTTGAACATATCCTATAATTCAAAGAAAAACATGCAAAGTCGTACATGCACACAAAATTGACCCAAAATATTAAACTAACAATCCGATGAAACTAACAACATTAACAAATTAACAAAATCAACAAAACTAGCAAAACCAAAGAACACTCCCCCCCCCCCCCCATACTTAAACAACACATTGTCCTCAATGTAGCGCAATTAAAAGATTAAAAACAATTAAATCATCAAATAGAATCGGACAAGTGTAGTAAAAGCAAAGAAGGAGATAGGAAAAGAAAAAACTCCCTAAGTCATGGTGGAGGAAGAGTAGGGTGGAGTAAGGAAGTCTCTTCCACGACTACGTCCACTAGAGAAGGGTTCGTGAGGAATGGCTTAAGTCGATGTCCGTTGACCTTGAAGCTCTTGTTTGTGGAGTCGCTTTTGATCTCAACTGCACCATAAGGAAAAACATTAGTAACAACAAAAGGACCAATCCACTTAGACCTCAACTTACCACTCATGAGTCCAAGCCTAGAATTATACAATAACACTTTTTGCCCAACCATGAAGTCCTTTTTAACTATCATGCTATCATGGAACTTCTTGGTCTTTTCATTGTAGAACTTGGCATTCTCGTAGGCTTCTAGGCGGATTTCATCTAACTCACTCAGTTGCAACTTCCTTTCCTCACCAGCTTGATCCATAGAGAAGTTGCAAGTCTTCACTGCCCAGTATGCTTTGTGCTCAATTTCCACTGGAAGATGACATGCCTTTCCAAAGACAACTCGATAAGGAGACATTCCTATGGGTGCTTTGTAGGCAGTCCGATGTGGCCAGAGAGCATCATCAAGCCTGGTACTCCAATCTTTCCTGCTTGGCTGCACAATCTTCTCTAGAATTCTCTTGATTTCCCTGTTAGAAATTTCTGCCTGTCCATTGGTCTGGGGGTGGTATGGTGTGGATACCCTGTGTACCACCCCGTACTTTTTAAGCAGGGCATGCATTGTTCTTTTGCAAAAATGGGTTCCTTGATCACTAACAATTGCTTTAGGTACTCCAAACCTGCAGAACAGATTAGACCTGACAAAATCTGCAACAACTTTAGCATCATTAGTTCTAGTGGGCTTGGCTTCCACCCATTTTGAAACATAGTCAACTGCAAGGAGAATGTAAACATAACCAAAAGAGACAGGAAAAGGGCCCATGAAATCTATACCCCAGACATCAAACACCTCACAAAATAGCATAGGTTGCTGAGGCATTTGTTGTCGTCATGTAAGTGTATTTCCTGCTCTCTGACACTGCTCACAAGTGCTGCAGATCTTCCACGCATCTTTAAAGATGGTGGGCCAATAAAAACCACAATCAAGCACTTTGCGAGCTGTCCTTTGAACACCCAGATGACCTCCCGGTGCGGAAGAATGATAGAACTGCAGGACTGAGTCAGTCTCATGATCTGGAATGCACCGTCTAATGACCTGATCACTGCACAATTTCCACAAGTAGGGGTCATCCCAAATAAAATGCTTAGCATCACTTTTAATTTTATCTTTTTGGGCCTTAGATGCTAAGGGAGGAAAAACAGAAGCAACTAAATAATTGACAATGTTAGCAAACCAGGGAGTAGAAAGAGAGTCAGAAATACTATACAGTATATACAAATGATCATCCAGGAAATCATCCCGAATAGGTGAATCTGCATCAGATACACGTTCGATCCGACTCAAATGATCAGCAACTAGATTTTGTGCTCCGCTCCTATCACGGATCTCCAAGTCAAACTCTTGGAGCCAGAGCATCCATCGGATCAACCTAGGCTTAGAATCAGCCTTCTTCAACAAGTACTTTAGAGCTGCATGGTCAGTGTAAACAATAATGCGGGTACCAAGCAAATAAGATCGAAATTTTTCAAGAGCAAAAACTATGGCTAGAAGCTCTTTCTCAGTAGTAGTATAATTCGCTTGGGCAACATCTAAAGTCCTAGAAGCATAATATATCACCCTGGGCAATTTATCAATTTTCTGAGCAAGGACAGCCCCCAATGCATAATTTGATGCATCACACATAAGCTCAAAAGGGGCTGTCCAATCGGGTGCCTGGATGATGGGGGTGGTAGTCAGCGCTCTTTTGAGGCAATCAAAAGCCTCTTTGCATCTGTCATTAAAGTCAAACTCCACCTCCTTTTGCAACAAGTTGGACAGCGGAAGGGCCACTTTGCTAAAATCCCTAATAAAGCGCCTGTAGAACCCTGCATGACCAAGAAAAGATCGCACCTCTCACACACAAGAGGGGTAAGGCAATTGTGAAATAACAGAAATTTTTGCAGGATCTACTTCAATACCTTTATTGGAAATAATGTGCCCTGAAACTATACCTTGCTCAACCATAAAATGACATTTTTCAAAATTTAGAACAAGGTTAGTTTCAATGCATCTATTTAAAACTTTTTCTAAACTATCCAAACAACCATCAAAAGAGGATCCATATATAGTGAAATCATCCATAAACACCTCTATGCAATTTTCTAAAAAATCACTGAAAATACTAATCATGCACCGTTGGAAGGTACCAGGGGCATTGCATAGGCCGAAAGGCATCCTCCTATAAGCAAAAGTGCCGAAGGGGCAGGTGAATGTGGTCTTTTCCTGATCCTCATGAGCAATAGTAATTTGCATATAACCAGAAAAGCCATCAAGGAAACAATAGTGAGATTTACCTGCCAGGCGTTCAAGCATCTGATCAATGAATGGCAGGGGAAAATGGTCCTTTTTGGTAACCTGGTTCAGCCTCCTGTAGTCAATGTAGACTCTCCAACTGTTCTGCACCCGAGTAGGAATCAACTCTTCCTTCTCATTTTTGATCACTGTGAGGCCGGTCTTCTTCGGGACTACCTGGACGGGACTCACCCATTGGCTATCGGAGATAGGATAAATGATTCCAGCTTGCAAAAGCTTGGTTATCTCTTTCTTCACTACATCAAGAATCACCGGGTTGAGTCTTCTCTGTGGCTGTCTTACTGGTTTAGCTCCATCCTCTAAATTTATTCGATGCATACATGTGGATGGGCTAATACCAGGAATGTCCGCCAGGGTCCAGCCTATAGCCTTCTTATGCTTCTTGAGAACTAACAACAACTTCTCCTCTTGCTCATCAACAAGGGAGGCAGATATAATCACTGGAAAACTCTTGCTATCATCCAAGTAAGCGTATTTTAAATTTGATGGCAGAGGCTTCAATTCTGGTGTGGTCGGCTAGACAGTGGTAGAAGGAGATGGTTTCTCAGCCTTTACCTCATAAAGAAAGTCAGAGGTATGTGTACTTCCTGAAAAATGGTTAGTCCTATCTGACTCTATAAAATCAATCTCGAGAGGTAAAACACCACCACCAGACATGCAATCAATATCACTCTCATATTCACTCTCAGCATCAAATTCAGACATATGATCAAGTACAATTTCAGACTCAATGCATGAAGAGTGAGAGGCATGCAGATTAGAATAAAGATCAGTCATGTATTCATCAACAACATGGAAAATTATTTTAGCACGAAATACAGAAAGATCTTCAGATGGGTATTTCATAGCATCCAGAATATTAAAATGAACAGTTATATCACCAAACTCCATGGATAGTGTGCCTGCATAAACATCTATCTTAGTTCTAGCAGTTTTCATAAAGGGTCTGCCTAGAATGATGGGAACTGATCCTTGAGAAAATCCATCTTCCATATTCAAAATATAAAATTCAACAGGGAAAATCAGTTCACCAACTCTAACTAAGACATCTTCTATGAAACCAACAGGGTAGGCAACACTTCTATTAGCTAAATGAATTACCACATCAGTTGACTGTAAGGGACCTAGAGATAGAGAATTAAAAATAGACAGAGGCATAACACTAACAGAAGCTCCTAAGTCTAGCATGGCATTGTCAAACTTACTATTCCCTATAATACAAGGTATGCTGAATGTACCTGGAACTTTGCATTTTTCAGGAATTTGAGGAACAGATTTACCAATCAATGCGGAGACATTTCTACCCATGCTAATCCGTTCACTTCCTTTAAGCTTCTGCTTATTAGTGCACAGCTCCTTCAAGAATTTGGCATATCTTGGAATTTGCTTTATTGCATCCAACAGAGGTATGTTTACCTCTACTTTTCTAAACGTTTTTAAGATCTCTTTCTCTGCCTCTTCCATTTTTTTGTTGGAAACTGCTCTTGGAGGGAATGGAAGAGGGGGAATGTGCTGCTTCTGCAAATCAGAATTACCTATGGAAGAAGATTCACCTGCACAGAAATTGTTAGGTAAATTTTTATCATCACCTTTTTCTGGAGTAGAGTGAAGTTTGGCAGGTTCATTTGCAGATGAAGAAGGTGCTACGGGTTGAGGTCCTTGACACTGCTTTCCCGACCTCAATGAAATGGCACTGACATTTTTGGGATTTTGGACAGCTTGAGAAGGCAGCTTGTCAGAATTCTGGGACTGTTGTTGATTCAATTGGGTAGCCAATTGTCCCATCAGATTTGTTAAGCTCTGAATGGAGGCTCTGGTCTCTTGCTGAAACTGCATGTTCTGCATAGTCATTTACCTCACAAGTTCTTCGAGGGAAGGTTGTGGAGGGGCCTCAACCGTTGGCTGTTTCTGGGGTTATTGCTGTTGTTGGATTGGTGAAGGAATGTATGGTCTGCTTGGGCCAACAGCATTTTGGAAGGAAGGAGTAGGCTGCTGTTGTTGTTGCTGAGGGCTGGACCATCTGAGATTAGGGTGATTCCTCCATCCAGGGTTGTATTTGTTGCTGGAGAGGTCATAATTGTTCTGCTGTGGTTGATTTTGCTGCTGAGGTTGAGGAGGTCTATTGTAAATATTTGCAGCATAAGCTTCAGGCTGCTCAATTGCTCCAGGTTGCTGCATGGAAGGGCAAACGTCTGTATGGTGGTCAGCAGAGGAGCACAAACCACAAACCCTTGCGACAGGTACAGATTTCTGATTCAAGGCCAGCTGGGTTACCAAGTTAACCAATGCATCCAGTTTGCCTTCAAGCTTCTTAGTTTCAGATGATGCAGATGGGCTTGTAGCTACCTCATGCACTCCTCTAATGACTATGGCATCATTTCTGGCGCTAAATTGTTGGGAGTTGGAAGCCATCTTCTCAATTAAATTTCTGGCTTCAGTAGGAGTCATGTCTCCAAGGGCTCCACCACTGGCAGCATCTATCATACTTCTCTCCATATTGCTGAGTCCTTCATAAAAATATTGGAGAAGAAGTTGCTCCGAAATCTGATGGTGAGGGCAACTGACACATAGTTTCTTAAATCGCTCCCAGTACTCATACAGGCTCTCTCCACTGAGTTGTCTAATACCTGAGATATCTTTCCTGATGGCTGTGGTCCTGGAAGCAGGGAAAATTTTTTCTAAGAATACTCTCTTAAGGTCATCCCAGCTCGTGATGGACCTTGGAGCAAGGTAATACAGCTAGTCCTTTGCCACTCCCTCTAATGAATGAGGAAAAGCCTTCAGAAATATGTGATCCTCTTGGACATCTGGGGGTTTCATGGTGGAGCAGACAATATGAAATTCCTTCAAATGTTTGTGCGGGTCTTCACCTGCAAGGCCATGAAACTTTGGAAGCAAATGAATCAGTCCAGTTTTAAGAACATATGGGACATCCTCATCAGGGTATTGGATGCACAAGCTTTCGTAGGTGAAATCAGGTGCAACCATTTCCCTTAGAGTCCTCTCACGGGGTGGAGGTTGTGCCATGTTCTCAGAATGTGCAAAATCAGAATGCTCAGAATCAGAATGCTCAAAATTATAATGCTCAAGATCAAGATGTTCAAAATCACCAATAACAGAATGCACAGATTCACCAGTAATGGAATGCTCAGAATGATCAAAAGGTATAAAATGATGCCTAACTAATCTATGAAATGTCCTATCTATCTCAGGATCAAAGGGTTGTAAGTCAGATGGATTGCCTCTAGTCATACACTACATTCAGCATGCACACAACTAGTTGCCTTATCATGTAAATAAAGGTGTAGGTTTGAACTACAGCTACCCTCAAATGATATCCAAATGACTTGAAATTTTGTGAGCAACCTTATAAAATGATGAGAAGATAGCACAAAAAATTTCAGACAAAAATTCAAAGTCTAACTATGAAAACTAAAAATGGTAAGTTAAGAAAAATAAGTGAATAAAACTTGAAAAATAAAAAACTTTTGACAGAATCGGTTTTTTTGGACGATGGAGACCTCAGCCGGCCTATGGCAGCCTGCCATGGCGTAGGAAATTTTTTTCTACCCCAAATGCATATATAATAATTGCGATTCTGATAACCGGAGCAAAAGTTATGGTCGTTTGAAGTTTTGACAAACACAAAATTTGCTAGTTTTTTGGAACTTTCAAATCTGACCAAACTAAAGGCTCTAGCTATTTTTCCCACAAAATATGGATTAAAAAAAGTTACCACAAAAAAATTCAGCCAAAAATAACAACCCTAGCTACTAAAACAAAAAATCTCAAATAATTCAGCATGGGTGGTCGCTAAAGTCCGCCTCTAATTGATTTCTACTACTACTATGTTTTGCCGCAAGCACAATCTTCACAGCAAAACACCCAAGACTGAAACAGGGGAAACGCTTAATGGGAAAACTGAAACAGAACACACATTAAACAAAATACAACACTAACACAATACTAACAATTTAAACATAAAACACGAAAGGATTAAACACACAACACTAGCTAGCTATTATGAACCTTTGGACACTGCTCCCCGGCAACGGTGCCAAATTTGATCGAGGCCGTACCCGAATCAAATAAACATGAAAAATGCAGTAACTAGGAAGTGATCCTAGGTCGTTTCCCAATAAGCAGTGACAAACCAAATGTTCACAATATACTTGCAGTAACAGTGACGATTGGGGGGGGGGGGGGTTTGTTTGTTTTGTGATTAAAGAGCAGAACAAGTAATCTGAAATATAAAACCACTAATATTAAAAACGGGTTGTTTCCTCTGGTTCAGAAGCCATTCTCTTATCCTGGGTTATGGAGAATTCGTTCTTAACAGTCAACCACTTAATCCAACCCTATTTCAATTTACTAAGCGAAAATCAACTTAGGGTTGTCGATACATGATTAGGCACCACATACACCAGTTAGCCCTTCGTCCATTAAGCATGAACGCAAGTTAGGCTCAGAGGCAATTAATCAAACACGAAGCATGCACTGATTAATATTCACGAATTTGGGATAACTGGTGAAGGGAAAACTGCCAGGAAACCACATTACAAGCGAAACCTCAAAGAGAGTTGGGCTTCGTCCTCAAAAGGAAACAACACCAGAAAATCTAGCCTTCCATGGATTCAAACAAAAAACGCAAATGAAACATGAACATAAACGTAAATGAACAAAAACGTAAATGAATAGAACGTAAATGAGACAGAAACGTAAATGAAGGTAGAAGAAGAAGCAAGAATGAACTCGTAATTAGAAGCAGAAAACAGAAATTTGCATTAAGAATGAAAACTGTAACAAGGGAACAGAAAAACGTGAAAACCTAAAACCAAAGCTCTGAATAATGAAAATAGCATAACAGAATGCCCTGCACGAATCCCAAGGCAGCTATTTAAAAAGAGTCACTCAAAGTCACTGGGCCCT
Source organism: Glycine max (assembly GCF_000004515.6). Lineage (NCBI taxonomy): Eukaryota > Viridiplantae > Streptophyta > Magnoliopsida > Fabales > Fabaceae > Glycine > Glycine max. The sequence continues at coordinate 23,829,320 of NC_038254.2, forward strand.
ATTACAATACTCTGGCCCAAAACGAAATAAACACTGAACAACATAAAATAAAATTGCGAAATTTCCTAATTAGAAATTAACTAAGGTAAGCGCTGCTTTATTTGCCCTCTTCAAGTCCACAACCAAAATCCGGATTAAGCCCAATGTTTCATTAATTCCTGAAATTAGATTAAAAACATCAAATTAGCTAAATGAGCCCAAATAATAAAACTGCCTAATTAATTGACAATTAAGACCAATCAATAATTAAAATGGTGCAAAAAGGGTTTAGAAAATAGAAGAAAATGATGGCACATCAAGATGATCACAATAATAGTAGACACATTACCAGTGTTTTTCTAGGAAAAATGGTGGGGTACGCGCCTTCAAGCTTTGCGGATTTGGTCTTCGCCGGGGAAAGGGTCGAAGCGGATCTGAAAAGAGGAAAATTTAATCATCCTGCTTGGACGAATGAGAAAATTGGGGCAAATGAAGAGGGTGAGAATGAAAGAGAAACCCATCCTGCGACTGCTGTTTCTACATGGGAACTCCCCCACCAGCTCAACAATGTCATTACATAGCAAATAACAACCCTTCTCCTTACCTACCACCCAATTATCCACAAAGGCCATCCCTAAATCAACCACAAAACCCACCTTTCACACAACCAATGCTAAACACCACCTTCAGCATGAACCAAAACACCAACCAAGGAAGGAATTTTGCAGCAAAAAGCCTGTAGAATTCACCCCAATTCTGGTGTCCTATGCTAACTTGCTCCACTATCTACTTGATACTGCAATGGTAGCCATAACCCCTGCTAGGTTTCCTCAACCCCCATGCGTGCTTATCATGGAGGAGCCCCGGGGCATTCCATTGAGCATTGTAGGGCCTTGAAGCGTAAGGTGCAAAGTCTAATTGATGCGGGTTGGCTGAAAATTGAGGAGAATCACTTGTGAATCCTAACATTGACAAATGACACCATGCATGGCGCAATTTTAAAAGCTGTTGTTAGATGTCTCTAATGACTCATTAGGATTTTCAAGTTTATGCCATTATTGTAAACCACAGTTACAATGCTAAAATGGATGAATTTGACATCCTTGTCTCTCTCATCCTTTCACAAACACATCTTTGCTTATTCAACTTCCACCAGAATGCGAGTGTAAGCCATTGGTTTGTTAGCTCAAAGCGACCTGCACTCCTGAGTGTTGACTTCCAAGACCGTTCAATCAGAGATTACTCGTCCTGCACGTTGGTGGGGTGCCGTAAACAACAAGTAAAGCAGAAAAGTTCAAAAAGAAAAAAAAAGGCATTTGATTGACTGTGTTTTCAAGTAAAAATATAGACGTTCATGTGACCTCATTTTATCATTCCGGAAAGTTTGTCTTTTTAGAGAGAAGTGAGTTATCAAGAATAGGATGTTGGACAAATGGCCTCAGTTATCTTAAGAAGGGGGGGTTGAATTAAGATACAAAGACTATTCCCCAATTAAACTTTCACTCTCTCTTTTTGGATTAACAATGCACCCTTAACATGAATTACTCAAAAGACAATTCAAGATAAACTTCTTTAAAGCAAAAGATAAATTGAAATAAATAAAAGAAGTTTAAGGGAAGAGAGGAATGCGAACTTGATTTATATTGGTTCGGCCACTTCCCGTGGCTACGTCCAGTCCTCAAGCAACCCACTTGAGATTTTCGACTCTCTTTGTAAAACTCCTTTTACAAAGTCTGAACCACACAAGGACAACCCTTCCCTTGTGTTCAAGAATCCTCTACAACAAGAGACCCACAGTCTCTTAATCCTTTTTCAGAAATAAGAAGAAGAGAAGAAGAAATCTCTCTTAAAAAAGATAGATTGTACAATGAAGATCAATCAAAATTCCTTATTGAATATGCAAGTGGTTGACCAAGGAATTTTTTTGAGAGGATAAAACTTTTTAGCAATGAAAACTCTCTTTAAATTCGTGTTTCCAAGTCACATATAAATAGACCTTTGATGGCCATTCATAAACCATTTGAATAGATGTGACTCTTGGAAATTATTTTCTGAAAATCTCCTCTGGTAATCGATTACAAAGACTTGTGTAATCGATTATAGCTTTAAAATTTGAATTAAAACATTCAATAAACTGTTGGTAATCGATTACCGTCCATGTGTAATTGATTACACATTATAAATTTTGAATTCAAATTTCTAGTGACTGTTATAAACATTTTCAGCTGCTGGTAATCGATTACGAGAGAGTAAATCTCAATTTAAAATGATTTAGATAGAATTCTTTGGCCAAACCTTTTGCTTTTTCAATTTGGAAACTTCTTCCTAAGATTCTAGAGATCAACTTGATCATATATCTTGATTTTCTTGGATTCTTGTCTTAAACTTAGAAGCACTTGATCCTTTGCATCATCAAAACATCTTGCTTCTACATAGGAGTCATTTGACTTAATCCATCAACTGAAAAAAAAAAATCCTTCAACTATTTCTTGTCCTTGGAAAATTCTTTTTGCAAGAATCAATTGCTTCTTTCATTCTTCCTCACTACGAGGATGTGAAAACAAGACAACGATTGGTACCTCAAAGCCTCACACTGGGGCAATGAGGGGCACCGTGCATGAACCTCAAGTGAACCTAGGGGCAGATTAGAAGTTCTCACCCGATAGGTTCCCTGCTACAAGGTCTTGAGGAAGACAAATGATTAGTACCTCAAAGCCTTACACTGGGGCAATGAAAGGCACCATGCAAAAACCACAAGCGAACCTAGGGGCAGATTAGAAGTTCTCACCCAATAGGTTCCCAGCTACAAGGTCATGACGAAAGATAACAATTGGTACCTCAAAGCCACACTGGGGCAATGAGGGGCATCATGCATGAGCCTCAAGCGAACCTAGGGGCAGATCAAAAGTTCTCACCCATCGATGTTTTTAAACAAAAAAGGGGGGGACAAACCCTGGCATTTCAATGGATTGATTAAACATCAAAAAGCTCCATTGTCGTCACTCCAAAATGGTCAAGTGACTAAATCAAACAGAACATACACTCTGAGGGAGTTCCCGGAGAGATTTGCAAAAGATAGGATAAGGTTGCATGAAGAACAGTCAATCTGTGTTTTCCAAAAAAAAAGTTAAATCAAAATCAAAATCACAAAATAGGGAAAGAATGTCATGAACATTGTACAACTTTCCATTGCCTTGCATTGTTTCATATGAGATCCGCATTTACCAAATTTCATGACAAAGGTTGCATGCATCTGCATCCCTAAAAACTCATGTTAACTGCATAGATTTCCTACATCTAATGTCCAATCTTTTGAATTTGGGATCAACCGCCCTCTCAATGAGTTAATCTCATGCTTTCTCATAAGGATGGACCCTTGGGTACTAGTACCCTCACCTTCGGAGGACTACACGTCCTCCCCTCCAAAGGACTACATGTCCTCACCTTTAGAGGACTATACGTCCTTGCCTTCATAGGGCTACATGCCCTTACCTTTAGAGGACTACACGTCCTCCCTTTCAGAGGGCTACACGCCCTCGCCTTGAAAGGACTACATGTCCTCGCCATCAGAGGATTACACGTCCTCCACTTCAGAGGACTACACATCCTCCATTTCAGAGGACTACACATCCTCGCCTTCAGAGGGCTGCACGCCTTTAGAGGACTACACGTCCTCGCCGTCAGAGGACTACATGTCCTCACCTTCAGAGGGCTACGCGCCCTCGCCTTCAGAGGGCTACATGTCCTCGCCATCAGAGGGTTACACGCCCTCCACTTCAGAGGACTACACATCCTCCATTTCAGAGGACTACACGTCCTCGCCTTCAGAGGGCTACACGTTCTCGCCTTCAGTAGGCTCCACATCCGTACCTTAAGAGAATTTAGGGTCCTCTGCCCTTAAATTCTTAACCGAGACTTGCACTCCCGGTTAAGGGGCCAATAGTTTCCTTTTATCAATTCCTGGGCCACCCCCTGATATTGGAAGGCGCCAAATGTGCGAATACAACCAGAGAAGGAGGTTATCACGCAGCTACTATGCATACCGGGGCAAGATTTCACCCGTGCCGCTGCAAAGAGACAAGTGTGGATCATGCGCACCAACATGACCATTCTTACACAAATATGGATGATGTTGCTACTTAGCAAACATTCCGTCCAGCGATCGCAATACCGATCTCCCCCTGCAGAAGTATCAGTTGGGATCGCGCCCGCAAGACACCCAGTGGACTCGGAGAAGTCCAACAGGGTCCTGGGGTTTCCAGCTCTGATTATGAGCCTCTGTCAGTTTTATGGAATGCCTGTCACCCCCAGCAAGGTCATCAAGCCCCCCATTAACCGGGCTTTCATCAAGAAGTACTGCACCCCTAGGCAGGAACAGGGCGAAACACCACAGCAGGTTAGAGCCCCTCAGCACATCCACAAAAAGATTAGAGCGTTGCCTACGACACATGGTCGACCAATAGGCGACCAAGTCCAAAGCCAAAGGTAAGCAAAGTACTAGGTCCGTTACCAACAAGTCATCATGCGTCTAGCTCAAGACGTTAAAGAAGCGCTACTAGGAGGCAACCTAGTAACTTTTAAATTTCTGCTTGTTATTTGATCACCTTTTGTTTCGCAAGTTATAGTAGGACACACCTAGTTGCTCATGATCCTAGGAATTTGAATAAAACAAGCACAAGCTCGGAAGGTAGTCATACCTCACAAAATATATATATGTATGTTTAGGTAGAAAGATACCTTAGATATGCATGTATGTAAACAAAAAATACTTCACAAAATATATATATGTATGTTTAGGTAGAAAGATACCTTAGATATGCATGTATGTAGCAAAAAATACCTCACAAAAGATATATATGTATGTTTAGGTAGCAAGATACCTTAGATATGCATGTATGTAGCAAAAAGATACCTCACCAAAATATATATATATATATATATATATATATATATATATATGTATGTATGTATATATATATGTATGTATGTTTAGGTAGCAAGATACCTTGGATATGCATGTATATAACAAAAATACCTCACAAAAATATACACATGTTTAGGTAGCAAAATACCTCATGAAAAAAAGGGGGAAAAAACAAAAACAAACAAGAAAATGAAATAAACAAATGATAAAAAAGAAAAAAAGAAAATAAAAATAAAAAGTTGTCTAGCTAAAAAACAACATGCTTGTGAAAAGAGATAATTTCCAACTTTTCTTTGAAAAAATTCACTGATCATAACCAGTTGTTGAAAAAAAAATGTGTGTACACATTTGAAGGGTACATGCTTTGAAAAGTTTTTCCGAACACCCAAGATAGACTCGGATGAATGCACAAATTGATAAAAGAACGTATTTTGGAAACACTGGGTTGACTAAAATAGAGAAAATGAATTATGAGCCCTAGCATCACATGACCAAAAAATTTCGACACTTGAGTGTCCACATAGGTGCATACAAGACTAGTTTTGCATAAAATTTCCAAATCATCATTGTTGCATTTGTGTCATGGAAATAATGTGGGACATTCCCTTTTATCCTTGAATCGAACCAAACCCTGACATATATCATGTCCAGCCGTGCTACAAGCCTTGAGCCAAAATCCCAATTTACCATAAACCTTGACCCAGGGTGAGAATGTCAATCCTTGCCCTTAGAAGAAAAAAAAAGAGAAAATTCCCAATCGAAGAGTGGGAGAAAGGAAAAAAAGAAAGGAAATTCCCAATCAAAAGAGCAGAAGAAAACAAAAAGAGAAAATTCCCAATCGAAGAGTGGGAGAAAGTAGAAAAGAAAGAAAATTCCCAATCGAAGAGTGGGAGAAAGCAAAAAAGAAAAAAATCCCCGATCAAAGATCGGAAGAAAACAGAAGAAATATGCAGAAAGGTCTTTGGACCAGACAATATCTGAACAATACAGAATTGTCACCAGGTAAACAAAAAAAAGAAAGGAAACCACGACCTAAAGTGGCCCTCTCCTTTTGATTACCAACCAAAATCCTGTGCGTCGGTGACTTGTTCGCCTCGCACTAAACAAAAACAGAAAAGGAAAAGGCCAAAAACATTCAAAGCCAAAATTCCCACAAAAAACACCATTCCCGAGAAAAAAGTCCTACTGATCCATGATCATGCATGTAATCTTTGATTTGATAGGAAATGATTTGCAAGATCAAGTCATGGCATATCTATGGTTCGGAATTAGGACGAAACACTTACCTGTGTGAGATTAATACACTTTGAGTGATTTTCTTCTATTTTTGTTGAACCCAGTGTTTCCTCTAAATGTTCATTTGGAAACGAAATGCTAAACATCCAAAATCTCATTTGTGGTTATGAGAAGATTTCATCAGTATACTCCCCTTCCCTGGTAGACACATTGTTTTTCATCCGAAGCATATGTTGCTCTAATTGGTTGAAGTTTTGTCTCTTTACTAAAGCGTGTTTGCAGTTTAGTGAAGAACACACCGAGGCTATTTTAGTCTCACAAGTTATCCAGAACTACGTAGGTCTGAGTTCCTCATTGAGGATACGTAGGAGCAAGAGCCTCGCTTTTGTTGGCCGCCCCACAATCTCTGTCATATTGACCTTGGAGTCATGCGACAAGAAGAAATACCCCAGCGGTTATTCGTATAAACTTTTTGCTATCAATAAGACTCAAAGCATGATAGCACGTAGAGACTAATGTCGTATTTTGCTCCTTTTGTCATCTAGAGGCGGCGGGCCCGATGACATGCGGGAACCATTTGGTCCCGCACTTTCTTTTGCTATCTATAAGACTCAAAGCATGATAGCACACAGAGACTAACGTCGTCTTCTACGCCTTTTGTCATCCAGAGGCGGCGGGCCCGATGACATGCGGGAACCATTTGGTCCCGCACTTTCTTTTGCTATCTCTAAGACTCAAAGCATGATAGCACGCAGAGGCTAACATCGTCTTATGTGCCTTTTGTCATCCAGAGGCGGTGGCCCCGATGACATGCGGGAACCATTTGGTCCCACACCTTTTTGCTATATATAAGACTCAAAGCATGATAGCACGCAGGGACTAATGTCGTCTTCTACGCCTTTTGTCATCCAGAGGCGGTGGGCCCGATGACATGCGGGAACCATTTGGTCCCGCACTTTTAAAATACTTTTGCTATCTATAAGACTCAAACCATGATAGCACGCAGAGACTAACATCGTCTTCTGCGCCTTTTGTCATCCAGAGGCGGCAGACCCGATGACATGCAGTTATCCGCCCGCTCGATGAGTGATGAACGCGCAGGGACAGATTCTGTGCCCTTTATCATTCAGGAGCAGCGAGTCGAGTGGTAAATGCGCATGGATGAATTCTGCGCCCTTTGCCATTCAGATTTCGCAAATTGGGTGATAAACGTGCATAGACGAATTCTGCGCCCTTTATCATTCAGGAACAACAAGTTGGGTGGTAAACGCGCAGAGATAGATTCTGCGCCCTTTATCATTCAGGAGCAGCGAGTCAAGTGGTAAACACGCATAGACGAATTTTGCGCCCTTTGCCATTCAGATTTCGCAAATTGGGTGATAAACGCGCATAGACGAATTCTGCGCCCTTTGCCATTCAGATTCTGCAAATTGGGTGATAAACGCGCATAGACAAATTTTGCGCCTTTATCATTCAGGAACAACAAGTTGGGTGGTAAATGCACAGAGACGGATTCTGCGCCCTTTATCATTCAGGAGCAGCGAGTTGGGTGGTAAACGCGCATAGACGAATTCTGCGCCCTTTGCCATTCAGATTTCGCAAATTCGGTGATAAACGCGCATAGACGAATTCTGCGCTCTTTATCATTCAAGAGCAGCAAGCTGAGTGGATAAACGCACATAGACGAATTTTGCGCCCTTTATCATTCAGGAACAAAAAGTTGGGTGGTAAACACGCAGAGACCGATTATGTGCCCTTTATCATTCAGGAACAACAAGTTGGGTGGTAAACGCGCAGAGACGAATTCTGTGCCCTTTATCATTCAGGAGCAGTGAGTCGAGTGGTAAACACGCATAAACGAATTCTGCGCCCTTTGCCATTCAGATTTCGCAAATTGGGTGATAAACGCGCATAGACAAATTTTGCGCCCTTTATCATTCAGGAACGGCAAGTTGGGTGGTAAACACGCAGAGACAGATTCTGTGCCCTTTGTCATTCAGATTTCGCAAGTTGAGTGATAAACGCGCAGAGACAAATTCTGCGCCCTTTGTCATTCGGGGACAGTAAGTCGAAAGGTGGGCGGAGACAAATTATGGTCATTCCGCGCACCTTTTCGCCATCTAGAGGCGATCGTGCCCGGTGGCACGCAGAGACAAATTATGGTCATTCTGTGTCTCACCGTCCAGTCTCGATCGTGTCCTACAAAACGTAGAGACAAATTATGGTCATTCTGCGTCTTGTATCAACCAAGAGGAACAAATTCGACAGTATCAAGATGATGTGTCGGTACAGATCATTTTCAAATTTTTGCAGGTTCCGCTGGCAGGGAGGTTCACTGGCCGAATGGTGTTTCGCTCGAACGAAATTAGTGTCTTATCTTTACTTCCCTTTTATCTCCAATAAAAGACAAGTAAAGAGGGGGCAACTGTCATACCCTAATTTCATCCGGGGACCATCCGTTGTTGGGATGCAACCCTCGTTTGACCACTTTGAGGTATTTGGCACCCATCGTTAGGCAATTTGTGAAGTTCCAATACATGCCAGAAGCCAAAAGAAAAGCGTTGTAGCACAATCCGTGAAGTTCCGTGACATGCCGGAAATTAAAAGGAAGTGTTAGTGCCCAATCCGTAAAGTTTCGTAACGTTTCGGAAGGCAAAAAAGGGATGATTACGTAATCCGTAAGGTTCCGCAACATTACGGAAAGAAAACAAGTATCGTTACGAAATTCATAAGTTTTCGTAACTTTACGGAAAAAGAATCACCAAAAAAAGCAGGGGGTGTATTTAGTAAAAATGGGAGTTCAAATAGCAACCAGGTTCTAGAGGAAGCAACCTAGCTCGCCTGGGCGAGCTGGGTGGTAAGCTTCTCCCATATTTTCCTATAAATAGGGGGAGGAGTGAAGGAGAAAAATGTTCAGCCTTCTTGGTATTTCGAGATCACTTGAAATTAGTGAGGAAAATTGTTTCCGTGAAGAAAATCCAAGCCGAGGCGCTTCCGTAACGTTTTCGTGGGTGATTTCACGAAGATTTTCAACCGTTCTTCGTTCGTTCTTCGTCGTTCTTCGGTCTTCAACCGGTAAGTTCCGGAAATCGATCTTTTCAATTCATTCTATGTACCCTTAGTGGTCCTCATTTGTTTCACGTGATTTTATTTTCATTTCATTTACTTTTCGTACCCCTTTTGACGTGCTTTAGTCATTTACTTAAGTCATTTTCTCGCCTAATCAAAAATAAAATAAATTTCCATCGATCATTTGAATTGTAATATCCGTTAATTTCTGTTAAAATGAAATCCGACCGTTTGGTCATGCCGTAACCACATTGGAAACCAAAAAGAGGTAAAATAATAATATAATAATCAAAAAAAAATATTTTAGTAAAATAAAACAAAAAAATCAATCGGACGTTTCTTTTTCGAATTTTTCTTTCTTAATTGAATTGACTAATAACCAAAGTGAAACTAAGGCTAAAATCAATTCATAAACCAAACTTTTTGTCAACGCCTAAAAAAGTCATTTTTAAAGGTCCAACGCCTTGAAATGGTCTTTTCCGCTTTTATTGGTTAAATGTAGATTTCTAAAAAGCCTAAAATCAATATGTAACTTTGTTATCTCTTTCAAAAATAAAGAAATCATTAATGGTCCAATGCTTTAATGTTTTCTCACTTTTCAAAAGAATCGAAAGATTGTCTAATGGTCCAACGCCTTAAATGACCTTTAATTCAATAGAAACATATCTTGCAAAAAAGGATAAAAAATAACTTAATCAAAACGCTTTATTCACAAAAGAACTACGTAGGTCTGATTTTCTCATCACAATTGAGGAATACGTAGGAGCAAAGGGAAACGCCCTTGTCGACCACAAAAAGATAAAAACATAAAAAGGCATAAAAAAGACATAAGAACGTAAAAAGGGAAAAATATAAATTGAAGTCATATTTGCATATTTGATTAAAGGCTGCCGTCTTTGGTGACGGACGCGTGGGGAGCTAATACCTTCCCCGTGCATAAATACAACTCCCGAACCTTTCACTTAAAGTTCGTAGATCACGTCTTTTCCGATTTTTCCGACGTTTTCCTCAAATAAATGTTGGTGGCGATTCCACGCGTATTCCTTTCTTGTAACACGCATCCCGCGAGTCACGCGTCACCCTCCTGCCGAAGGGTAGGTTGCGATAGGACCAATAAAGTGAGGTGTGAGTTTTTGGGATTTCAATGCTCCACCATCCCCAGTCCACGGAGTGACTCTCAAGAATACATGATCACTAACCTCGAATTCCAAATCTTTCCTCCTCTTATGATGATAACTTTTCTGCCTACTCTGAGCAGTCCTCATCCTTTCCTAGATTAACTTGACCTTCTCTGTGGTTTGTTGTACCATTTCCAGTCCTAAGGTAAGGCCTTCTCTGGGCTCTAACCAACATAGGGGTGTCCTACACCTTCTACCATACAAAGCTTCATAGGGAGCCATGCCAATGGTAGAGTGAAAACTGTTATTATAAGTGAACTCTATCAATGGAAGAAAACTCTCCCAGCTTCACTTCTGCTCTAAGACACACACTCTTAAAAGGTCCTCCAATGACTGAATGGTCCGTTCAGTTTGGCCATCAGTCTGAGGATGGTAGGCTGAACTCAGTCGAAGCTTGGTTCCCAACACTCTGTTCATGCTCTCCCAAAATCTAGAGGTAAATCTAGGATCTCTATCAGATACTATGCTAGATGCACACCATGTAACCAGACAACCTCAATTATATACAAGGTGGTCAACTTCTCCAAGGAAAAT